>NC_132894.1:33388124-33433124 GCF_030463535.1 Salminus brasiliensis
AAATGACCTGAAGGCAGCTGGGACCACAGTTTGCAAGGAAACAATTGGCAACACTTTGCGCAACAATGGATTCACATCCTGCAGTGCCCGAAAGGTACCCCTGCTGAAGAGAGCACATGTGGAGGCGCGCCTCAAGTATGCCAATGATCATTTGAAAGATGAACCAAGTTATTGGGAGAAGGTTTTGTGGTCAGACGAGACCAAAATTGAACTTTTTGGCCTCAACTCCACCCGCCATGTGTGGAGGAAGAAAAATGCTGCCTATGACCCCAAGAACACTGTGCCCACCGTCAAGCATGGAGGTGGAAGCATAATGTTTTGGGGGTGTTTCTCTGCCAAGGGTACAGGGCTACTTCACCGCATCACTGGGAAGATGGATGGAGCCATGTACCGCACAATCCTGAGGGACAACCTCCTCCCCTCTGCCAGGGATCTGAAAATGGGCCGTGGTTGGGTCTTCCAACATGATAACGACCCTAAACATACAGCAAAGGCAACAAAGGATTGGCTCAAGAAAAATCACATTAAGGTCATGGAGTGGCCCAGCCAGTCGCCAGACCTCAATCCGATCGAAAATCTATGGAGGGAGCTGAAGGTCAGAGTTGCCAAGCGACAGCCCACCAACCTTCATGATTTAGAGAGGATCTGCAAAGAAGAGTGGGCCAAAATTCCCCCTGGTGTGTGTGCTAAACTTGTGGTTAACTACAACAAACGTCTCACCGCTGTGCTTGCAAACAAAGGCTTTGCCACTAAGTATTGAGTGTGTTTGGCAAGAGGGATCAAATACTTATTTTCCTCATTGAAATACAAATTAATTAAAATATATTCTTTAAAATTATATTCTGGATTTTTGTCTTGATATTCTGTCTCTCCATGTTAGAATATATCTACCATTAAAAGTGCAGAAGGATAGTGTCTTTATTAGTGGGCAAACAAAGAAAATCAGCAAGGGATCAAATACTTCTTGGACTCACTGTATATATATATATATATATATAATGAGAGAGCGAGCTTGGCAATATGAAATTATTTTATCGTATAGTGAAAAATTTTGTTATTGAGATAATGCGCTTTTTTAAGCGTATCAACAATATTATTAGTGCAGGTTTTATTACAGACAGAGTAAGTAGACTGGGTTAGTTAGATGAAGAGCAGCTGTTGTTCAGTATAAATCACTGTATTCAGTACGGGAGAGGATCTGAATCTGTCCCTACTGATCTGATATATATATATATATATATATATATATATATATATATATATATATATATATATGTGTTCAGAAGGTATTAGAAGTAAATTTGTCCTTTTTAATAGGAAATGTCATTTTGTAATAGTTCAGTCCATAATCTGACACACTTTTGGTGTGGATTTATTTCTATTCTATTGGTCCCAGTTTTGTATTGTTTTCTTCTCTGTCCTCCACAGTTCCCTTCCTGACCAAGACGACACGTTGACAAGTTGGGGTGGCCAAACATTTGAGGAATTACCAATAGTCCACATAAAAGCCACTTATAACAAGTAAGTTACATTAGAGAACTAGTTTCTCCTGACTCTGGTTTGTGTTGCTAATTGATGGCTGGTCATTTTAGTTTGTTGTCATCTCCAAACCAGCATATCTACAGGAGAAGTAAAGAACTGCCTTAACCTTAAATTAAAGTCTATCAGTCTCGAAGTCATTTTGGAGCTTTTCTGTTGGTCTATTCATGAAGCTCCCTGCAATAAGTTGCACATCTAATATAATATAGTAAAAAAAAAAAAAAGTGTTTTATTTAATTCATTAATTCTTCTCTGCAGCACACACATCCAGGTGACGGATCACAAGGGCAAGTCGTTGGTCAGAACCTCTTGTGGGACAGAGGGCTTCCGCAACATAAAGAAGTCCACCCCTGTCGCAGCCCAGACGGCTGGAATCACCGCTGCCGCTGTAAGATGCATTTACACGTGAATCAATTAATCAAATTCTAATCAAAACCAGTATGTAGTAGCGTGCTATATAAGGATTGTTCATCAGTGCGTTGATGACTTACCAGTGTGACCACCAGCATATTTAAAAACATTAGAGAGAAGATCATTCAATGAGCATTGGCGTACATACCCGTTAAGCTTTCACTTAATATTTCTGAAATGTAAAAAAAAAGAGAGAGAGAACAACCATGGATGTTTGTTACGTTTGTTATTTTTTTGGTATGATTTTCCAAAGGTTTGTATGTTTAGCAACTTTCTGACATTGAGCAGAACAGGTTACAGAGTGCAAGTAATCAAAACAATAATCTTCTCCGGACTGTTGTAAACACTTGAGCTGTAGTCTACAAGATGCTTCGCAAATGGCAATCACTGGGGCCCAAGCACTATTTGCCATTACAGGGCCAGTGGAGTACAAATGATGGGCAAGATTTTTGGATAGGCTTCTGTTTCTCATAGATGTGATTCTCAAAAGGAGTTGTCTACCAAATTCCATACAAATTCACCTTCGACCTTGGTGTTGTAAACCACAGATTTTTAACAAATATGCAAAAATACATAAAAAAGTCTATGAACAAAACGACCCACATCAGAATCCCTGTTGTCTTGGTCTCAGACTGCACTGCTTTCTGTTCTGTTAGTTATAGAGAATCCGATAAGTATCATATCGCTCTCAGTAACACTGTGTGTTTGAATACATAACTACAAACATAAAACACTGACATAACCAATATTTTGTGGTGGTAAATGTCATGACATATGCTATATTGTTTGATATTGTGACACATATATATATTATTATATTACAATAATATATATATATATATATAATTGGACATAATGGGCATATTCTGCTCTGCTGTTATGAGTAGCCATATGAGATCTACTCCATCATGGCATTGCATGATATGTCAACGGGCAAGTAAAGTTTATCCTCCTGCTTATCCATCAGTGTCAGTGCCTGTGTGTCTATGCTATTGTCCACTGGATGGCAGCACTTTCCCTTTTAGTTATACTTTAGCAATGTACTAATATGGGGATCTAGCTTCTTATGCCCCTCTGCGTTAGTTCTTATAGCCTCAGTACTTTGAATAAAATAAATGACATATAGTTCAACCTAAACCTCTCCTCAACTTATTGAGGGAGGGAGGAATTACTCCAGCACTGTCATAACAGCATAATCAACGCTGGACTTGTTCTGCAACGCTTGTCCACCTCCCTCCTGCCTCCTTGTGAGAGGATGTGCTTCTCCACATATTACTGCAACTATCACTTTCGCCCCAAGTACATCAGGCAACCTTTGGTTTTCGTAATTGGAGAAGCTTGCTGTACATTGGTTTTATTCATTCATATGGGGACAATTAGACAAAGGGACGGAGCTATCATTCATATATTTAGGTTCATGTTTATCCTTCTCCTTCTAAGTTACCTCTGCGCTGTGCCTCGTAATTTCATCAGCGTCTGCCGCGGGGAAGTTAATGAGAACCCCGCGCAGTGGCACTGTGGATAATAACTGCATGACTTTATTCTTATAGCCATTCATTTACTGTGTGGACACAAGCGGTATCAAGTAAATCAGTGTTTTTCACAGGGCCCTCGCTAAATAACCCCCTGCAATTTTGTTTTGCTTCAGTTCTTTATTAGTCTTTAATAGAACAAGTGCTTTACTTTGTGTTTGTTTCCTTCGAACAGAAAGCACAGGCAAAGGGGGTGACGTTTGTTCGGGTAGTCGTTTCAGGACTGGGTCAAGGACGCTTGGTAAGTATTGCTAATGCTCCGCATATATATATATATATATATATATATATATATATATATATATATATCCTGTGTAATGGATTAAAATGAATATACAGTCTAATTTAGAAGTAGTTAACACATAGCGTCTGTAGTACGGTTGCGACGATATGAGATTATTACAGTATTATAATCGCCTCAAAAAAAATGTATATGATGTACACAATTCTTCTTCTTTCTCTTTTTATTAGCATCAGTGACCTTAATGACCTTAAAGAATTAAAAAGCATATGCAAATGCAAAAATCAAAGCAAAAGCAAATTTTGGTTGAACAAGTGCTTTACTATAGTTTAAATCTCATTTTATAATGTAAATAAATATATGAATAAACAAATAAGAAAGTGGCACATGGAGTTCTATTAAACTATTTTGTCCATGGGTATTTAGACCAGTGTGGGGACTAAGCTTCTTATGCCCCCTCCATTAATTCTCAGTACTTTGAATGGAATAAATGACATATAGTTCAATCTAAACACCCAACTCCTACAACTAAACACATTCATACAAAAGCTGCATGTGAGGTGAACTTTTTTGTCTATGATTATTTTCATTATTTTATTTATTATTTTTCAATAATCTGCTGATTAATTGCTTTTTAAAAAGTAATTAGTGGGATTCTTTGTTGAGTTGCATTTTTTTCCAGTTTCTGTATTAAGCAAAAAATGCACACAGTACAATAACCATCAATTTTCATACCATAGTGTACCTCAAACCGATACACTGCTGCGACCCTATTGGAATCAGGTCCATTTAGGCCAGTTTCAAAATCAGTGCCAAACATTTAGCATTAGAGGAATGTTCAAAGCTCTATAGTATTGATGGCCATCGTTTTGAAGGAATTACGAGGTTAATGGAATGAAAAAAGACATAGACAAAGACACACAGTGTTCAGTGTGACCAGCACAAGCATTTCAAACTCAGAATATGAAGGGTGTAACGTTTTGCACAGGTCTCGAATAATCGGATTTAAAATGGTATAAATGGTGGAAATGGTCTTTTCTCATGTTTTGTGGAAGCTACAGTCAGCGATCACAACTATTTGTGTTTCTGGGGTCTGCTTCTGGTACCCGCAAAGCAGAACATTACGAGAAAATCAGAATGAATGAATTGAATAATAGCCATTAGGCTCGTATAATCAAGCGTTAAATGAAGACGAAGAATCCACTGGTGATGAATCCACTGGCGACCTGAGGAATTTACCTTGTAAAGTGAGAACGAGTACTGTAATGCACTGTGGTTGATTCCTTTGTACGTCGTATGTCCAAATGTTTGTGGACACTCCGTCTAATGAATGCATTCAGCTACTTTAAGCTCCACCCATTGCTGACACGCATTGCAAATGCACACACACAGCTTGTCTAGTCCCTGTACAGAAGTATTGCCAATCGAATAGTACTCTTAGCATGAACCTATCTGCACCATGCCTAATACCAGGTGTGGGTTCAGGGGGTCCCCCAGCATTGAGCTGTGGAGCAGTGGAACTGTGTATTCTGGAATGGTGGTGCTCCATCCAGTACTTTCGGGATGAGTTGTGGTGGTGATTATCATCAGCATCCTCACAACAGTGCTCCAAAATCTAGGAGAAAGCCTTTTCTAGACAGTTGAGACAGTTACTTTTTTTTAAGACCCTTGATTTTTGAAGATATGACGAACAAGCAAGTGTCCCAATACTTTTGTCCTTATAGTGGTGAAAAAATTGTAATGGAAAAATGTGTGGGGAAAAAAAAAAAAAACCTGATCTGAAGCGTACCACCATCTGTGAAACGTTGCTCGAGCTTGTATGGCCTCCACAGGAACCAAATTCGAACAGTGACAGCTGGGTGAATTCTGTATTTAAAAAAAAAGAAGAGAAAAAAAAAACCTTGTATGGTCATGCAGAAGGACAAGACCTCCAGTTCTGAGATAAGCTTTGGTCATCTTGCTGCACAGCTTGTTTAAGGTCCAGCCACAGATTTTCTACGATGTTTAGGTCATTGAACCGTGAGGGCCATTCCAGAAGCTTCAGCCAAAGCAAGCTAGCTCTGAAATAAAGTGTACCACCAACCGTGAAAAAATAGCTCAGGCTGGCTTGGCCTACACTTAAAGTCTATTCACTATTTTTTTTTTTTTTTTTTCATGATCAGGGAACTGTGAGGGCCAGCCCAGACGCTTCAGTTTGGGTCTTTTTAGGTGGATTCGAGGTATGTTTGGGAGGAGTATGCTGTTAGAGTCCTGTAGAAGCCATCCTCTCTTCAGCATCAGACACTAGCTCTGTGTGAAACACTGCTCGGGCTTGCTTGACTTCCACTTGATGATTTGGGCCATTCCAGAAGCTTCTAGAGGTGGATTTGAGACATGGTTAAGATGAGCATCTTCTCTTCAGCATCAGTCAAAGGACAATAGCTCTGATCTGAAGCGTACCACCATCTGTGAAGCGTTGTTCAGGCTTGTATAGTGTCTACAGGAACCAGGTTCTCTATGATGTTTAGGTCACTGAACTGTGAGGACCATTCCAGAGGCTTCAGTTTGTGTCTCTTTAGGTTGTGTTTAGGTGGAGTTGGGGTATATTTTGGCTCATTGGCCAAGGTAGAAGAAGTAGAAGCATAGAAGCGACCTTCATTCATTTAGCTTCAGCTGAAAAACAGGAAATTCGCTCTGATCTGAAACGTACCACCATCTGTGAAAATGTGCTGGGGCTTGTATGGCCTCCACTGGAACCACATTCTAACAGTGACAGCTGGGTGAATTCTGTATTTTAAAAAATAAATAAATAAATAAAAGCAGATTGTGTGCTCATGCACACTGCCCTGGCAACCAAAGAGGCTTTCAGACCTAACCCGTCCAAATGAGCCGGAACTAAAGAAGCCAGTGCAGCACTTTGCGGTACAAGGCACTGTCTCTGCATCACATCAGCAACTTTGGAGCGTCATTCAGAGCATCATCATAACACAACTAAATAGCTATATCAGAAATAGCAATGAAGATATTTTTATATATTTTTATGATTCAATAGATACTGAATATTTAAAAAATATGATTTCTCTGATATGGTTGAAAATAATAGTGCATAAAAGCAGATGGGCTCCAGCGGAAAAAAAAAACATCACTTTTGGTGTTAACTGGAGGCAGACAGACAGACAGGCATGTTCAGTAGCGGTAGCTTGTAACTCGGATAAAGCAGCAGGTGGTCCTAAAAATAAAAAAGTGGGGGGAATGGCACATGGGAAAGCATTGTTGATGCTAAAAGGCCGAATTTATACTTCATCATGGGCCAAAAATGCTTTATGCCAACTGTGGTGGTGCCAGGGAAGAATAGCAGTGGCACCAGTCTGGACAGCTGCCCACTGTACTGTGGTAGGGACAAATTAAGTGGAGCGGAGATGATGAGGATGATGATGATGATGATGATTGGATTGTGTTAGGAATCATACGTGGCATAGCAAAAAGCAACCGTGTCATTACTGTAAAATGTCCTGCATCACTGTAAATTCCGGTGTCATAAGGTGCAAAAGTTTGGACACCCCGTTCACAAAGTTAAGGGAGTGGAAAATGGCCTGATACGCAGGAGGTTGAGCATGAGGTTGGATTGATGCTGTGCGGCTGTGTTGCAGCCAGTGGCTTATGGATCGTTCACTGGTAGAGGGAAGAATGGATTGAATGAAATACCAGCAAATTCTGGAAGCAAACATCAAACACATAAAAAATAAATAAATAAAACTAAAGGAAAAAATTATATATATTTTATTTTTTTATTTTTTTTCTTTCATTTTTCTTTCTTTATTATTATTATAATTATTTTATGTGTTTGGTGTTTGATTTTATATATATACTCTATATATAAGATGAATTCTACAGCAGGTTAATAATCCTAAACCCACCTCAGAATCCACAGGTGACCTCAAGAGGCACGAGCGGAAGATTTTGCCAAGGTCCTCACAGTCCCCTGACCGAAACATCATTGGAAATCTGTGGCTAGACCTTAAAACAGTGATTAAAATTGAATCCCAGTTGAGTTTCAGACATATTTTCCATCGTCTGACTGCTTGCCCACACAGCGATAAGACTTAAACCACCTTCTGAATGAAGTTCAATAATTCAGTGCCTCGATGCATTTTGCATCTGACACTGGCACTGCTCCCTAATGTGTTTTGTCAACTGAAATCATGTTTTGTTTGGCATAATCCATCCACTGGCATGACATCAATGGTCGTCTCCTTTTTTTTTTTTTCTCCTTCTCCTCCTTTTTCTTTTTTTTAAACACTTGTGCACTGCCTGTAAGGCAAAGCGGTTCTTATGAATGCTAATTTTACAATCAATAATATGAGGCTGACCGCTGACCCAATGGCCCACAGCAGGTTCTTATGCAGCGGAGTGTAAGCTGGGGGAGGACATTAAGGCAGGGTGAGAATATAATGAGCCACTCCAGAGCCGCGGGCAACGAGAGGCTTTTAAGACCTACATGACTCCTTTTTCTCACCCCGGCATATTCACAGAAAGCAAGCAGCCTCCAGAATCGTGATGCATTCACGCTAATGCAGACTTGCATGAACCAGTGTGAGTCCTCCAACCACAGTACGGGCTAATTTAGAGGATGGAGACGAACCTCGCAGGAGGTTAAGAAAGAATGGCGATGGCAAGCTATTAGGTTGAATGTGGCCGGGAAGGTGCTTGGGGTCACGTGAAGAACATGCTAAAAAAAAACGGAAAAAAGAACAGAAAGGAACATCCACATATAATACATTAGAGACACTTTCTGGGCACCACCCTTCTGCATTTTTTTTAGATGTGCTGAGAGGGTGGGGCACCAGCTAATATTGATAATAATGGTTGAAAATAAGTATTTGGTCAAAAACAAAAGTTCATCTCAATACTTTGTTATATATCCTTTGTTGGCAATGACAGAGGTCAAACGTTTTCTGTAGGTCTTCACAAGGTTGGCTCACACCGTTGCTGGTATGTTGGCCCATTCCTCCATGCAGATCTCCTCTAGAGCAGTGATGTTTTGGGGCTGTCGGTTGGCAGCACGGACTTTCAACTCCCTCCGAAGGTTTTCTATGGTGTTGAGATCTGGAGACTGGCTAGGCCACTCCAGGACCTTGAAATGCTTCTTACGAAGCCACTCCTTTGTTGCCCTTGCAATGTGCTTGGGATTATTGTCATGCTGAAAGACCCAGCCATGTTTCATCTTCAATGCCCTTGCTGATGGAAGGAGGTTTGCACTCAGAATCTCACAATACATGACCCCATTCATTCTTTCATGTACACGGACCAGTCGTCCTAGTCCCTTTGCAGAGAAACAGCCGCAAAGCATGATGTTGCCACCCCCATGCTTCACAGTTGGTATGACGTTCTTTGGATGCAACTCAGCATTCACTCTCCTCCAAACACAGCGAGTTGTGTTTTTACCAAACAGTTCTACTTTGGTTTCATCTGACCATAAGACATTCTCCCAAAACTCTTCCAGAACATCTAAATGCTCTCTAGCAAACTTCAGACGCGCCCGGATATGTACTGGCTTAAGCAGGGGAACACGTCTGGCACTGCAAGATCTGAGTCCCTGGCGGCGTAGTCTGTTACTGACGGTAGCCTTTGTAACGTTGGTCCCAGCTTTCTGCAGGTCATTCACTAGGTCCCCCCATGTGGTTCTGGGATTTTTGCTCACTGTTCTTGTGATCATTTTGACCCCACGGGCTGAGATCTTGCGTGGAGCCCCTGATCGAGGGAGATTAGCAGTGGTCTTGTAGGTCTCCCATTTTCTGATTATTGCTCCCACAGTAGATTTCTTCACACCAAGCTGCTTGCCTATTGCAGATTCACTCTTCCCAGCCTGGTGCAGGTCTACAGTTCTGTTTCTGGTGTCCTTCGACAGCTCTTTGGTCTTCACCATAGTGGAGTTTGGAGTGTGACTGTTTGAGGTTGTGGGCAGGTGTCTTTTATACTGTTAATGAGTTCAAACAGGTGCCATTAATACAGGTAATGAGTGGAGGACAGAGAAGCCTCTTAAAGAAGTTACAGGTCTGTGACTGCCAGAAATCTTGCTTGTTTGTAGGTGACCAAATACTTATTTTCCACCATTATTTGCAAATAATTTTTTTTTTAAATCAGACAATGTGATTTTTTTTATTTTTTTTTTTCTCATAGTTGAGGTCTACCTATGATGTCAATTACAGGCCTCTCTCATTTTTTTAAGTGGGAGAACTTGCACAATTGGTGACTGACTAAATACTTGTTTTCCCCACTGTAGATATAGAATTATTTTCGACATTTAGCGTAACATGGTGGTTGGGTTGAGCTTGACGGATCGTGTCTATATATTAAAAAAAAAAAAAAGCAACAAATAAACAATGTAAAAAACATCATTCATTTCATCTGTTTCTGGCTGCTCTATAGCCTCAAATGATGTCACATAATCTTTATGATGTCATTTAAAGCAACAGTACATTATTTATAGACAAAACAAGTTGGTGTAACAGGGTGGTAAATCAAACTAAAGGACGCACACAAATCAAGTTTTACCCTAAATTATTTTGAATATATATATTTTATGCAAACGGGGCACATGTATAAGTTTTTTTTTTTTTTTTTTTTTTAAAGATTGTTTGTTGATATTTTAAATGTAAATTATCAATATTGGCATGTGAAAATGCCCGTGTACTAATGAAAAACAATTAAAATGATATGTTGCTCTTTAAAGCGACACTATGGAAAATCAGCATTACGTGCTCCTATAGGCTCCCCCTATAGTCGCCAAGTGGAATTTGTGCTTTGGGGCACCATTAAAGGACATGTTGTTCTGGACAAGCTAAAAGAGATGCAGAACACAATTCTCCCTGCTTTTACAAAGTGGCATTCTTCAGTTAGCAGCGATGCTATCCCCTCCTATTACAGACAGTGGAGCTTTGCAAAGATTTTGAAGCTGCTTTTTCATGGTAAAAATGCTTTAAGAAATATAATTTTTATATATCATGGAAACGTCCCCCATTTTGCAGTATGAGTCAGACACAGTTACCATTTCATTTGAATTATTGAACTGTGAACTCAGTATCATGATTTGAATGGTAGACTGAGTGTATTGTTACACCCCTGGTTTTACTGCTGCTTCTCTTTCTTTTTTTTTATTCATTTCTTTATGTATAAATGTCTGTGTGAGTGACACAGGTCTCTCTCTGTCTTCTGTTCTCTTGTGTTCAGTCATCCATTAAAGGGTTAAGCATGAAAGGACTGAAGATCGTGTCGATCACCGACAACACCCCGGTTCCGCACAACGGCTGCCGCCCTCGTAAAGCTCGGAAGATGTAGACCCCAATAATCCAGTCCTGTCTGCGCGGAAATCGTCAGCGGCTGAGCCCGAGGAGCTGAACGCCGAATCCCGCTGGGAATCTGTCAGTTTAATGCGCTCGGATCAAAAGCCTCGCCCATTTCACCTGTTCTGTACGATGTGTCGCACTCAATGTATTGCTGAATTTTCTGGCTTCCTTTGTTTTGTTTGTGAATTAAACTTTTTGGAATTAGAGCTCAAACTTTTTCTCTCCCCTTTTTTTTTTGCTGTATGGGGTGACGGGGTGGTTCTGAAGACATTCACTGCTGCCATATGAAGGTGCTAGTTATAGAAAATGGGGCCTTTTTAGAGAAACATTTTGATGCTAGTTGAGGGGGGGGGGTGAGAAAATGTCAGTCTAATATACACTTATATATATACACACACACACACACATATATATGTGTGTATATATATATATATATATATATATATATATATATATATATATATATATATATATTTATGACACACACACTATGTGTGTGTTATATTCTATACGCATATGGTATTAGGTTTGGCAGGTCCACCTTTCCGACTCAATGTCTAACGTGACAGGCGCAGTACGGAACAGCTCCCTATAAATAAATGGACTCTTGTAAGGTTATTGCCCTTTCCTAGCATTACATCAGGTGCTTCGTTGCCATGACGACGGCAATTAGCAGGAACTCAGGCAGGCGGTTGAATACGAGTCTGTCCTTAGTACCCATAGCAACCAAGGTCAGGCCTGCAACGCACATCTGCTTTCATGCTAGCCCTCTTTCAGCGTGTACACTAAGGCTGCACGGATAAGAGAGCATAGCGGGCTATGAAGGAGGTTATTTCCAAAATCCTTCGTTGCGCTGGAGCGCACAGCTGTCATCAAGATTATTAAAGAATCTGTTTGTGAAATCTGAACAGCAACGTGACGGCAGGGTGCCATCGCTGAGGAAGGCAGACGGCTTTTCTGAAAACAGTTGAAGTATGGAATACTGTATACACCGATCAGCCATAACATTAGCACCACTGACAGGTGAAGTGAAAAACATTGATTATCTTCATCCACAGTGGCATCTGTAGACATATTAGGCTGCAAGTGAACAGCCAGTTTCGTATCATCATCTTGTGTAGGTGATGTGTTAAAAGGAGTAAAAATGGTCAAGTGTTAGGATGTGATCGACTGTGACGAGGGTAAAAAAGTAATGGCTAGATGACAGGGTCAGAACATCTCCATTTTCTGGTATGCAGTGGTCAGTACCTTCCAAAAGTGCTCAGTGGAAAAAAAAAAAAAAAAAACACACATATACCGGAGACGGGATCATGGGCACCTAAGGCTCATTGACTCGTATGGAGGCCCCACATCACAACCTGCAGGACTTAAAGGATCTGCTGCCAACACCTTGGTTTCAGATACCACAGGACACCTTCAGAGGTCTTGATGAGTCCATTCCTCGAATGGTCAGATCTGTTGAGCCAGCACAAGGAGGACCTAGTCAATATTAGGCAGGTGGTATTAATGTTATGGCTGATCAGTGTATATGCAGATTGTTCTTACACAGTGGAATCAAAAATACCACATTTCCATGAAGAGCCATCAAAGGCCTTATGGGTTCAACAGCACTAGCTCACCTGCAATAGACCACTCATATGACATTGACCACTGTACACTGTTACTGTGTTCAAGGAAATTGTAGTAAAAATGCTCAGATGCTTCACAAGTCTGTTTACCACCCTGTTACTTTACCTCAGAATGAAACACACAGATCTTTCTTTGTTTGGGTTTGTGAAACAAAATAATGAGCTTGCTTTTATTGGCTAGCCTATGCTTGTGCCACAGCATAGAATAGCCTAGCCTAGCCTAGCCTAGCCTAGTTTAGAACTGTAACAAGAATGTTGTAATTATAATTATAATCATATATTTTTTATTAGAGTGTCTTCTTCTTCTCTTCTATAGCTGAAGAAACTGTAGCAGGTCAGCTAGGTTGTAGTCTAGCACCTGCTTACTTCACCTGCTTTCCCTGGCTTTCTCTCTTGTTTGGTCGGCCTAAAGTTCTACAGACGTCTATCCTTTTTAGCCTCACTTTCATGTTCTTCCAAAGTGGCTGTTGCACTTTTCAGGGGTGTAATTATAATGAGCCAAGACAGTTTTAAGTTACTGGATGAACATGTTTTAGGCACCTACATGAAATTGTGAAAAGTGAAAAATGGCAAAAATGTAGAAAGAGAAAAGGGTCAAAACTGACATCCCCTTGTCTCTTCTAGTAGAGCAGCATCACTGCTCTGTGGCTGCATTCTGCCACAAAGAAATTAAATTCATTAAAGAATATTCCCCAGGAGGAAAAGCTTCCCCCAGCTGAATTTCAAGCTTCAAGCTCAGTCCCTGCCACTGTTCCGGGCCTGGCCTCTTCTAGCTAGTTCACGACATCTGATCACCAGCATCTCACCTGATTTGCCTCAATGAAGGACTGATTAGATAAACTAGCTGTTGGATGGGAACTGGGAATACAGGCCTTCCTCCAGGAGAGCATTAGAAAAATGGTTAAGTGGTTAACAGTGGCTCTAAAACACCCTACAAAATTAGCGCAAAATTAGCGCTTTCCGAGATGCTACCACCCTTCGCCCTGAGATGCTACCACCCTTCGCCCTGGACCTACAGGACCTACAGGACCTACCATCATGCCTTTTTGAACATCTGTCAGATTGCATCTAATGCCCATGGCCCATGATCATTTTGCACTCTGCTACAGCTGACTGGTGTGCTCGCTTATTTACATGCACAGCAACCCAGCAAACATGGTTACGTGTTGCTTAGGTTCCCACAGTATCATCACAAAATTGAAATGCATGATGTTCTAAAACTTATGATGTATATAATTCCTAAAAAATGGATAATAGAACCCTTTCGCTTGGCATCTGTGACGTCCTGGGCAGAGATCACTCCAAACCAAGGACGGTCATAATAGTCTGATATGACTGTGTGTATTGCTGCCGTCACACAAAGACACACTGTGTCAGAATTCCATGATGAATGGACCAATACAAGCTCCAACATGACTTGGAATGAAATTTGTTTCCATTGACAATCATTAACAGTTAAGAAGACTTTTCCATTCCCTTGTAAAGTTGCCCTTTTGCAGATACTAGTTTTTTTCATATAATAATTATTGTTTTTTTTTCTGACTGATTTACCAATTTCGACTCACGTTAGAGAAATATGAGTGAAGTGACCCTGTTACTAAGCTCACCTCATGCTTGGATGCACTAGCTGCACACTGGAAACTGGTCACTATTAAACAAAAATACAATTTAAAAGCTTTAATTACTTGGATTTGGTTTAGAGGGGGACAAAAAGTGTATGAAAAGCATTTGGCAAATGGCTTGAGGGGGAAACTTTTGAATGGTTATTATGCAATTACAATTACAGGCCCTCTTTCGTTCTTAATTGAAGTACCACACAAATATCACTTTCCTGCATGGTGGAAAAAGCCTAAGTGATTGCACTGAAATTATAACTGACTTTGAGTATTTTGTTTTAATTTGGTCACTTTGGCACACAGGTGGAATCAGAGGGAATGGGGCGAGAGGGGGAAATCAATATAACGAGCACTCGGGTATGGCCCTATGGCCAGCTCTTTTTGGGTTACTACATATTATCCCTAATAAAGAACATTATATACAGTCTATATGATGTTGAGGCAAAGTGTAAGTCAACTCAATTTAAGTTCAGTTACTAATGTAAAAATTAGGGATGTCCCAGTCCCAGGTGTCCCAGGTTTTTTTGCCCCCCAGTCTGATCACACTAGTAAAATCACTGTATTTTTAGTGAACAGGTTCTATAATCAGACATTCTAAACTGATTTATTTTAGTTTGGTATCAACTAAACTATTATTTTAGTTTGGTATCAACTATATATATATATATATATATATATATATATATATATATATATATATATATATATAAAAAGTTTATATATATATATAAAAAGTCTTACCCAAACTTCCCGTCCCACCGCGCTGCCTGACACTTTTTTTTGTTTGAAAAACTGCCCTCATTTGTGACCTTATTTCTGTAAACAAGACAAAAAAGAACTTTATTATAAGTGTGGTGACGTTACCAGTTATCAGCCAAAACAAGACTGCTAATTCTATCTCTCTATTCCACCTTAAATAGTGCAGCAGCTGTTGTGTACCTTTCAACAGCGGAAAGGGACTGCTGCATCATTTAAGGTGGAATTAAAAGTTTAAGTAAGAGGACACTTTTTCAAATTTCTTTTCACTGTAAAAAGCTTAGAATAATTTCTGTTGATGGCCCCTAGAGAATGTCAGAGGACGTTTTTCCAAAACAAAGCCAAAAATCAGAAGTGGACAGGGCTTTAAAAACCCCTATTGGGACATCCCTAATAAAATGATTCAGAAACACCTCTTAATCATTGAATTCAGGTGTTTGATTCAGTGTTATTGCCCCATGAGTATAAAATCAAGCCCCTAGCCCTGCAGTCTGCCTTTCTTCCACAAATTAGTGAAAAAATGGGAGGTTCCAAAGAGCTCACTGAACTCCAGCGTGGTTCTGTATGTAATAGGAGACACCACTGCACCAACAACAACAAGTCAGCTGGTGAAATTTAGACCTTCCCTCCTAGATCTTCCTCC
Source organism: Salminus brasiliensis (assembly GCF_030463535.1). Lineage (NCBI taxonomy): Eukaryota > Metazoa > Chordata > Actinopteri > Characiformes > Bryconidae > Salminus > Salminus brasiliensis. The sequence goes on from NC_132894.1 coordinate 33,403,816, forward strand.
ATCAGCTGTGAGTGGTATTATTATTGAACAGTGGAAGCGCTGAGCTGAGCTGCTCTCTGTGAGCTGTTCCTCCTAAACGCTTCCACTGTTTATTAATACCACTCACAGCTGATGAAGGAAGATCTAGGAGGGAAGGTCTAAATTTCACCAGCTGACTTGTTGTAGTTGTGTGTGTGTAGTTGAGTTCAGTGAGCACTTTAGGACCACCCATTCTTTCACTGATGTGTGGAAAGGCAGCCTACATGGCTAGGGGCTTGATTTTATACACCTGTGGCAATGGGACTGAATCAAACGACTAAATTCAATGATTAAGATGTGTGTCCCAATACTTTTGTCCCTGTAGTGTTTCATTATTTTCAACTCTAAGTGAGAAGTAATTCACATAAAAGTTAGAAATGGCACAATACCACATTCTCTTTTCTGGTACAATACTAAAATCTTCAGTACTGGCCGATATCAGGCCACTACTTCTTTTAAAACTCCTGAACTTTTCTTAATTGAAACACTTAACTCAAGAAGAGCTACTCAAGCACACAGCTAACACCCCATTACACAGTACGAGTGTGTGCTGTCTCCGGCTAGATCTGTTACTGGATTGGATACTTTTTTTGGTCTTTTTTTTTCCCCTCTAAGTGTTTTCTCCTGAAACCTGTGCAATACAGAGACCTGGTATGCCACCTCTAATAAAATTACACCCTGCTTTTGTATCTCCTGACCCTTACGAGGTCATCTAGTCAGCCAGCATGACTTGTTGTCCCTTTTACAGGCTTATTTTGTCATCAGCACATACCTTGTTGCCTTTTGGTTTTGTTCGGATGGTATGTGACATTTCCTCTCAATAGCTTGCCGGCCTTCTCTCGGACTCTGCCTTCGGATCATGGTTGTCATTCTCAGTTGCTCGCCGCCAAAGTCAAGGTTACAGATGTACCCCATGCGAACGCTGCCGAGCCTCTGACTTTAGCGAGGGCTCCGGAAAACATATTTGACCTCGGACCCCCGGCGATCCTTGGAGATGTAATGAGAGCTGTTCAGGAATCCATTTGCACTATTATAATCAAACATATTCATAGCAGTAAGTACACCCCGTGGTGTTAAACATGGATTTTGCAACCATTATGGACATTTTTCCCCCTGTTTAATTGCCTCTGCTTATTTAGAGGAGGTCATTGTATGGAAGGCTCATCGTGTTCTGGGTAAAACTGGGTAAAATTGCAAATAATTCTTTAGGCAAATTACGGATTACCCCTGTTCTCCTCCTGTGGTGATATTCTTGTCATTAATGGCACATCCTCATCCTCTGTTTAGCTCCCACACTGTAAAAATGTAAAGTCAGGCCGACTTCAAATTATGCTGTCACTGAAACTGTGCAAGATGTTTGGTCTGTAGCTCCACCCCCTCAATCTGTTTACTGTTTATTCCCATCTGCAGGCTCCCCTCATTACATGACACTCTCAGACTGAGAGCCTTTTGACACTGGAGCTCTGAAGCCTTGCTCGGATGTGAACTGATGATCTTCTCATGCTTGATGAGCAGCAGTTAGACTGTAGGGCCGGTCCAGAGCTGTAAAATTACCCTACATACAAACACAGCTCTGAGTAAATTTACCTTACTGTTCTTTCCTGGACACAGAACCAGGACCCAGCTTGTACCCAGCTTCACAGCTCTAGAGTGGCGCATCTGTCTAACTGCCTGCTTGTCAAGAGACAGGGAAGAGATTATCAGTTCAAATCCCATCCATACCAAAGCCCTACATGGTCTGGATCCAAAATTTTGTAAGGTCTAGCCTTCAGATAATATAACAGTAATAATAAACAGTAAAGGAATTAAAGGGGAGGAGCCACAATCATTTTTGTCATTGTTTAAATTTTTACTCATTTTAATTAACTACTCTCCCCCTATCACATGTAATGCTCTCGATATTGGTAGGGTGAGGATTGACCCATGCCTCCTTCAACATCGCCACCACCTCTTTTTAAACTGCCAGCGCACTCTGAGAAAAGACCCGGCACCCAGCTCTGATGCATTGGCTAACAGCCGCCCGGAGCCAGCCAGCATCACACTGAAGTGATGAGGGGAGATGGAGAGAGCCAGCTACCCACCTGGAGAGAGCAGGGCCAGTGCTCTCTTAGGCTCTGGCTGCTGATGGCATGCAGCATGACCCAGGATTCAAACCATTGTGGACCAAACTGAGATGCAGAAGTAGAAAGTGTGGGTTAGGAGAACTGGAGCGCCATCCTGCCTCTTCCTTTTTTCCTTTCCACACTCTGTATGTTTTTCAGAGAGCATGTTGTTGTTGTTTTCAACCCCCTCTTCTAAATCCAAAAAAATAAAGGTAAAGAGCGGAGAACGAAGGCATTAAAAGCAGAAAGGACAGCTCCATGTTTGGCTTTGAGTGCTGGATAATGGCCTTCCAATTATCCCTGTTCGAAGAATCTAGACTTAGTTGTAATTTACTGTAATAGCAGGCTTGGAACATGGAGGGGGAGCTGGATTTTTTTATTTTTTTATGTGCGAGGAAACCTGGAGTTGTGCTAAGTGGGTTGGAGGAGATTTTCTGGTTGTGGTTTGCTTTTTTTTTGGCCTCCAGCCACTGGTCTTTATGCTTTCTCTTTGGAAAGATGAGCTGCTGAGGTCCTAGTCTAGCGGTATCCTCCCGTCTCACCCGGGAGGATCTTGAAGATGACAGCCCCCTCTCTCTTTTTTTGTTTTTTTGCCTAATGTCCCTCCTACTCCACGCCCAAGCTTTTAGCAGCTGCCGACGATGGTGCATTTTGAAAATGGAATTGAGGTGGGGGGCAGAGAGGGAGAGAGATCGTACGAGAGAGAGACAGGGAGAGATAGAGGGAGATAGAGAAAGAGAATGAATGGAGAGATTTGAATGCTCATTGGCTATTCAGTCAAGAAGGCCAGAGCCCACTTGAGCTACATTTGGGGGCTCTTACCTGCTCCACTGCACTGAATAGCACCTTTGTTCTAAAGGGAGAGTGGGAGCGCAGGGACGGTCGAGAGAGAGCACTCGGGGGTACATGGGCGAGCAATGCCTGAGGGGCTTTTTAGATACAGTATAACAGCTCCTGGAGATGCACAATGGCTCATATTAGACCCAGGGAGCATGGGCTGCTAATTGTTTGTGGACCTGCGAAGAGTCACCATGCAGGTCATACGCCAGAGGTCTGCTTTGATTTCTCCACAGAACACTGTTTGAATAAATCTGTAAATGTATTCAGAGACCCTGTTCTTTTATATTTTTAACGCTAAGCTTTTTGTTCTTTCTTCATAGCAACAGATTTTCTACAGATCTTTTTTGAATGGGGTGCAAATGTTGTGCACCCTTTTAATGCCATTAAGATACAAACACCCAACTGGGGTACCACAGCAACCACTTACATGCTACATGCTAGCAGCCACCAAGCAATGTCCTAGCAACCAATTAGCAATACCATAGCAACCATTCAGCAACCACCTGGGATACAATAGCAACTGCCTTTCAACCACCTAGCAACACTATAACAACCACTGAGCAACTCCAATGCAATTGTCTAGCAACACTATAGCATCCATTCAGCAAGCACTTAACAACACTCACAGTGTGGGATACCACAGCAACCCCTTACCAACAGCGTAGTAAACACCTAGCAACCCCATAGCACCCTCCTGGAATAAGCATCTAGCAACCACTAAACCACTCCAATGCAACTGTTTAGTGACATTATAGCATCCATTCAGCAAGCAATTAGCAACACCGTAGCAACCATCTGGGATACCACAGCAACCCCTGACCAACAGCGTAGTAACCACCTGGAACTTACTTTTCTACCTCATAGCAACCACCTAGCAACCCCCATATCACCCACCTAATAACCGCCTAGCAACCCCATAGCATCCATCTGGGATACTGTAGCAATCATTTGGCAACCACTAAGCAACTCCAATGCAATTGCCTAGCAAAGCCAGAGCAACTACCTGGGATATATTATAGAATTACTTGGCAATCACTTAGATCATCATAGGAATCACCTAGCAACCCCATAGCAACCACCAGAAATCCCATAACAGTCACAGAGCAAATCTTCTGATCACTTCTCTACCCGAGAGTGGCACCGGCATGTGTAGAAACCCCATCAACCTTTAACACTGCTGCCTCTGGCACACACCACCATCCCACTACCATATCAGGAGTGTTACTGCTGTGTTGAGAGTGGTCCACCAGTCAGAGACAGTCCTGAGGTGGTCCCTTTGCTTTATAAACAAGGTAGAAGGGGACCGATAAATTGTGCAATTGTGCAACAGAGGGGATTTGTCATTTTGGAGCATTTCTATTGGCCCATTCATCATGAACATCATCTGACACAGTGTGAAGAACAATTGCCAGATTCATATTATTAGAAAAACTGAAAAATGGAGATACAAGGTTTTTGTGTGACAGCGACAATAGGCACCTTTAAAGGAGGCATTTATGACCTACTACTATGACCAGCAACTCAGCTACTTTTATAAATATGTGCAAAATAGCCCAACTGGAAATTCGCCAGGAGTTGAGCTTTTGACAAAGGGCAGCATTGAGACTAAGACAGGAAACTGTGGTGAATACTGGTTACGAAAGACGGAGGCAGAAGCAAACAAACCTCTCTACAGAGCATTTGGTTTGACTAAAAAGTCCAATGAGGGATTGCTTGGATGATTAGCCGTCAATGTGACAGGCCTCTGTTGCTTAGGAACATGACTATTCTGCCTGAATTGTCGCTTCACTCGGTCCGCTCTGAACGGCTCTGAACGGCTCCAAAATTGACAGCAGTTGTAATTTCCCCCTGAACAACGAGTGTTTAGCACACCGAATCTGCTGCTGTCCCCATTTTGTGTGTGCCCTCCTTTGTATGCGGACCCCAAATACATCATCAGCCATGCTTTCTTTATCTTCTATTAACCCCCTCCCCCCTCCCATCCCCTCTGCTCCCCCCACCTCCGATTTTTTCCAGGTCACAACAAGCATCCCTGTTTGCTTACACGGGATGTCCTGACACTCCCTGACAAAACATTTCTCCTAGTACTTACTGCTCGCTGATGCTGGTTGTCATGGTTACCGCCCAGCACCATAAAAAAATAGGTGGGGGGTGATGCTGGGGGGGGGGGGGTGCAAACTGGAAAGGGAGGGAGAGATGCCCGAAGCAAGCAGGTGACTGCCTGTGCTAGCTGTGTGTAATTTTGTTAGTGAGTCAGTGTAAATTGGGGGTCTAGTGAGGGCCGGTGTGTGTGTGTTTGTGTAAGTGTGTGTGTGTGTGTGTGTGTGTTTATGCGTGGGTGGACTGAACATTTGTATGTGTGCATGTGTGTGTGAGTGTGTGTGTGAGTTTGTCAGGCCAGGAAGGTCAGAGCAGTATCTACACGTTGCAGATGAATGTAATGTGTTTTGGGTCCACTAGAGGGCAGCAATTCAGTCCCAAATGTTCAACACACGAGCATTAGAGGAATGACTAAGCTCGTTTAGTTGAATGCGAAGTCTGTTTAAGTACATTTAGTCCACCGTCAACACTCTAAATTAGTTCTAGCCAATGTAGCGACAACGCTGCATTCATTTCTACTGAAAGCACTAATTCCCACAGCTAAGCCTAAACAAAGCAACCTAGATTGTATTAGTATATACAGTACACATAGATGCCCACTACGGGTTAGGTATTGGGTTGTTTGCCCCCCTAAACCAAAAAAGGGGTGTGCAATGCCTCCCCAAAGCCAGAGAACAGGGAACAACATCACTGAAATCCCAGCGGCAAGCACGGGAAAAGCTGCGATGGTGAAACTGCTATAACAGTCTGAAAACTACAGCGATAGTAAAACTGTAAACTATTGGAAAACAGAAAGGATTTTAAGATGAAAATCACTACGGCAACTAGAAACACTGCTGTTTTCATCATCTGCTTGTTTCACTTGCTGGTTCGTCCCCCTGTGGGGTTGCCAGATATGTGCTAAATTGAGTTATCACTAAAATGCAATTATGGGTGATGTATGTTACATTTGAGGTACTTTCTAATTGAACCATGGTGTTGTGGTTGAAAATCTGGCAACCTAATGACAGATCAGAGCAGAATGGGAGGTTTGATGACACAGAAAATTTCCAATTTTCTTTAAAATATAGTGTTTTGGAAACACGTTTTGCTTACATGCTTACAGTTTCTGCCGAACAGTGCTTACAGTTGGCTGGGGCAGCTCTAGCAGAGTAGAAAAGTTAGCTACGATATTTTTCTAGCTAGGAAAATATCATAGCTAACTAAACGTTGTAAAAGTTCTTAGCTAGAAAGATTTTGTAGCTAACTAAATGTCATAAAAGTTGGGAGCTAGAAAAAACATCTGAACAGTGCTTACAGTTGGCTGGGCAGAGTAGAAAATTCTCAGAATAAATCCTATAATAATCCACATTGCCTTGTTCTGCATACATATCATACACCTGTTAGCCATGGAAATGGTTCTGACTGAACATCTAAACTCAATAATTAGAAGTGTCCAGATACTTTTAGTCATATGCATCTAAACACATTTGCTATAATAACTGGGAAATCTCTGAAATGACTGAATAATAATAATAATAATTTGTAACTTTTACAACGTTTAGTTAGCTACGATATTTTTCTAGCTAGGAAAATATTGTAGATAACTAAACGTCGTAAAAGTTCCTAGCTTGAAAGATTTAGTAGCTAACTAAACGTCATAAAAGTTAGGAGCTAGAAAAATATCTGAACAGTGCTTACAGTTGGCTGGGGCAGCTCTAGCAGAGTAGAAAAGTTAGCTACGATATTTTTCTAGCTAGGAAAATATCATAGCTAACTAAACGTCGTGAAAGTTCTTAGCTAGAAAGATTTTGTAAATGTCATAAAAGTTGGGAGCTAGAAAAAATATCTGAACAGTGCTTACAGTTGGCTGGGGCAGCTCTAGCAGAGCAGAAAATTCTCAGAATAAATCCTATAATAATGACTGAATGATAATATTAATAATTTTGGGAATTAGATGATGTTTGTAAGCTTTTTCAAACAAACAAACAAACCATAGCTCACCGACTCACATCTAATAAAACATGAGCGGTATATCTCACCTGTCCATAAGATATGCCTTAGTTTTTCATTGATTTGATCCAAGTGCCCTGGGCAGCAGTGTTTTATTTTCTAACACGTCCCCAGGGACTTTTGTTATGAAGGTGGTGTTTCATTTCTTTCCTCCTTCTTTTTTTATGGTGGTTACGTCATGCTGGTAAAACTGACAGGCCACCTCGCCTTAAGAAGCAGCGAGAGAAAGCAAGCAGGAGCTGTTCAGTGCACATGGTGCTGAAAGCTGAGTCGGTAGCTACATGCAACTGGTCTCCGAGCGCAGCGTGGACAAACACACGGTAGGGGAAGCCTGTCGTGAGGATGGGCGACGACACGAGAAGTTCGTCAGCAGACAGCGAAAAGCATCGAAAGGTAACGTTTACGAGGCTCAGCAAAATATAATGAAGTAGGAAAAGGTGGATGGAAACACACTGTGGAAGCGTCGCAGCTGCTTCCACCATCCACCTTTTCCTACTTCATTATATTTTGCTGAGCCTCTCTTGTCCTGTATGAGGGACTTTCAGGGGCATTTCACTGCACGGAGCAACAGGTAGACCCTTTATTCAGTTTCATGTCAACACTGGCTTGCGTTATAACCTTAGCATCCTTCATGATGCTCCGTTTTTGTCCGAGTATTTATGCCCTCTTATAGCACCTTATAGCGCTCCAGTGCTACAGTTTACAATTTAGTCTGCTGTAATTGGTCCGAATTTCAGCCATTTGTCATACCCATAAGCTTGCACAGAGATTGGGTTGACGGTGTTTGATTAACGGTACAATATTTCGTATTATTTTATATAGCTATTTTTATTATATATATTATTTTTGCACTGTTTGGTTTCATAGTGTTTAGTTATAATTTGTAGTTGGATTTTAGATAGCTAGCTATTTGCAAACTCGTTTAGTTCTAATTTGTAGCTTTTACGATGTTTAGTTAGGTACGATATTTTGTAGCTAGGAAAATATCGTAGCTAACTAAACGTCGTAAAAGTTCCTAGGTAGAAAGATTTCGTAGCTAACTAAACGTCGTAAAGGTTCCTAGGTAGAAAGATTTCGTAGCTAACTAAACGTCGTAAAGGTTCCTAGGTAGAAAGATTTCGTAGCTAACTAAACGTCGTAAAAGTTCCTAGGTAGAAAAATTTCTTAGCTAACTAAACGTTGTAAAAGTTCCTAGGTAGAAAAATGTAATTGCTAACTAAACATCGTAAAAGTTCGGAGCTAGAAAAATATCGTAGTTAAATAAACGTTGGAAAAGTTCAGATATTTAGCTCTACTTTTAACTATTTGTGACTTATTTTTGCATTGAGTTGGGTTTTACTATTTTTTGTTGTGATATTAGTTGTATTTTAGCTAGCATTAGCAATGTTAACCCCTTGTTGCACTGGGTTTGGTTTTACAGTGTTAAGTTAGTTCTACGATATTTAGTTCGATTTGTAGCATAATTTTTTAAGCATAATTTTTTTTACGCTGTTTAATTGCAATATTTAGCTCTACTTTTACTATTTGTGACCCATTTTTGCAATGAGTTTGGTTTAATGATGTTTATTTGCGATATTTAGTAGGATTGTAGCTAACTATTTGTAACCTATCTTTGCACTAAAATGTGCTTTGCTTTGTGCGTTACGATATTTAGTTCTAAGCTATTTTAAACCAATTCTAGCACTGAATTTAGTTTAGATGTGCTTGATTAGCTATGAAATTTCGCTAGCTAGCACGCTAGCACTAACATTAGTTTTTGATTTTAGACATTTTTAGCCTTTAAGCCCTGAGTTTTTTTCCCCAGTGTTAAATTGTGATATTTAGTTTAACTATTTGTAACCCATTTTTGCAGTTTGGTTTTACAGTGTTTAGTTTCGATATTAGTTGTATTTTAGGTATTTTAACCCCTTTTAGCACCGATTTTACGGCAGGTTTTACGTTGCCAAGGTAGCTACGATATTTTAGCAAGCTTGTAATAGCCTAGCACTTAGCATGAGGGATAATCCATCACTTTAACCTTTCTGTGTATCAAATTTGACCCATAACAATAATCAGATTTCATCTGAACCTGTTGTAAACATCTTTAACAGTTTTTTTCCCCACATTTTATTCACAGATTGATCTAATTTCTGCATTCGTAGCGTTTGTTACTTGTTTTTTGCTACACGAGCCCATGCAATCTCTGGATTAGGATTCCTGAAAGAACTTCGAGATCATTTTTTTAAAATTTAGAATAGATTATTTTTAAAGCTTAAACAAAATTACACCACAGCTATTAATTACAGCCCCCATCCAGGCAGAAAGGGCATTAGAATACATGACTAGATGCTCGGGTTTTGGGTTTGCTTTAGGAAATCAACAGCCAATAGACTGTGAGGGTAAATTAGGCCATTTTCATTTCATTTCACTTGTCCGGCCCGTGTTTTAAGAGATCTTTGAGATCTTTGTATCTTTGTTGTGTTTCTCATCTGGGTTACGGTTAAATGTAGGTTGGTGTTGGACAGAAACCATCTTGTGGTGAAGGCCCTCGGTGCGGAAAAGGTGGACAGCTTCACCAATACCTCTGTTCTGGTCAGGTTGATTAGATCAGTAAAGACCTCAAATATGTCTCAGTGTTTTACCTAAAGTGCCTAAAGTATACTTCTACATCCCGAGTGCATTTTATAGTCACAGACATTTTTTACAATTATATGGTAGGATCAAGCGTTTGGTGCCCTTTTTAATAATTCACCAAAGGGTTTATCCTGTCCAGTCCATGTTTTGGCCTATTGGCCTTTGCTGTAGTGGATTTGGGAACCTAGTAGCAGTTGCATGTCTCAATAAACTGCCCATTGCAGCTGGCAGGGTTGAGGTCAAAGTACTGCCAAATGCATTGTAATATTCAGAATTATTTGGGGTTTCGGGTTTGCTCTCATCATTGTCATCATGTTGGGTTTTATGGAGTCAAACACTCCAGAAATACTTCCATAAATCCATGCCACATGCTCTTAAACTGTCACTGCGGCTGCCACCCAAGCCTTATGTGTATTTTTAGTATTCACTGGAATACTGCAGACTAGTTATTAGTACATGTCATGCACGCAAACCTACACCACTTATAGATTTCACTGTTGAACTGGTGGTAAGTTCTTCCAGCAGTAAAGCTTCCAGAAAGGCTTCTTTGCAGTGAAGCCACTGAAGAACCACTACACTGAGAAAAATACGAGATCCTCTAGGAACCTTTTATAGGTTCTTTGATTTAAGGTCCTTTGAGGAACCTTCAAGAAACGTTTTTTGAAGGTTCCTCAAAGCACCTTGAGGTGTTCCTCCACAGTTTCAGACTCAAGGACCTCCACAAGTTCCTCAAGGGTCTTATACATTTAACAGTGTACAGAACCTATCGGGTTCGTTGAATAACTGGGGGCAATGATGGGCAGTATAGATATTCGACTTTTGTTACCAGCCTTTCTTTCTCCCCATGTTCCCACATCTTCCCAATTGGACAGAACCAGTACTGTTAACTCAGATCCAAACAGCATGCTAAACCACAGTTGGTTGAACGTTCTGACCATATCTGTGATATGCTCTCAAAAGCAGAACACACCAATGTTTTCCAGTAATGATGACTTATCATCATATTCTCCTTGTCTTTTCTGAGATCTGAACTTCATTCCAGGAACCATTTAGGAACCTGTATTGCTTTAACAGTCCATGTCTGCTCGATGGATTGGGTTTAGACATGGAAAGTGGCACAGTTTTCCAGCCATCTTTGAAGAGACCTGCAAGCTTTTGAAGGAGTAGTTTAGCACCTTTTGAAGCAGCAGGGCGTTGGGAAAAAAGGGAGATCAAACCCTGATAGAATGTGCGCAGAAGAGGCCCTGTTTAAGGACACATTTGATGTACTATTACAATCCGTGGTGGAGGTCTGAGCAGGAAGGGCCAGTGGTCTCTGGGGGGTGGGGAGGCGGGGGCAGAGGGGACACACACCATTTTGATGTAGTCGTTTAAAGTGGGAAGGACAGGGTCTCTTTACTGAGTCGGGGTGCGGGGGTGGGGGGGTATTTTTGAAAGCATGCATTAGGCTGCAGTGGTGATGTATGAAATGACGACGTACGTGCACTTTCAGTGTTAGTCAGTGTGGCACAGCAGCAGGCGATCAATTCATATGTGCCGTATTCATGAAGAAAATATGACAGATATGATGTATAGCTATATTAATTGTATGTATGCTGTTAGGCAATATGAGCGTAAAGGGTTAACATTTCATCTTAGAGAGAAGAACTGTGAGCGCTGTGGCCGCAGATGGCTGATTCTAGGGTCAGCCGTGGCATGTTACCCAGCAAGGGGCCTCCATCTGAAGGCAAGTCATGGCGATTCCCCTCCCGCTCTGCTCGGAGCTGATCTGACACCAGGACTGACAGGCCAGGACCCTTGTTAGCCTCTGCAGAGCCCCTCACTCTGACTGTTAAATACCACTTAAAGGAATAGTCCAATATTCTATTCATTAAATGAAGAGAAAAGTATAAATTCTTCTGCGGTCAATAATAAAAGAAAACTGTTGGTAAAAAACAAAACAAACAAACAAACAAATATTATATATATATATATATATATATATATATTTATAAAATAACATTTTATATCTGTATATCTTATCTGTATATATTATGTCTTATAATATCTCTATATATATCATTTGTATCTTGTTATCACTATATATATATATATATATATATATATATATATATATATATATATATATATAAATTTATATATTTTTTTTTTATCTTTATACTTTATTTATTCCTGTCTTTTTTATCTAGTTATTTGTGTCATGTGTGTCACAAATAAACTTGTATCCAGTTTGACATAACTAATATAACAGGCCGCTAAAATGCTGTCCTGGTCATTTACTCATTATTCCTCTAACTTTTATTAGACACCAACTGATCTTTGGCCCGTAGCGCATGATAAATATTATAACGCTATTTTTTCAGCATAAACTCTGTATTTTAGCTGTGTGGTTTTATTGCCCACCCTAATCTGCCTAATCCTCAGTTTCTGTAGCCGAGGTAGCAGTGAAATGATTAAGCACATTAAAGATAAACTAGCAATGATATGTGACTCTCTTTTCTAAAGACGTGCTAATTGGTAAACAGATTGTATTGTAAGCTAGCACGCTAGCAAGGGTCCAAACAATTATTCCAAATAACAGACTTGTGATTTATTGTAGCTCAGTGCGTTTTGTGTTTAGTCCCCCATATTTGTTACAGCAATTCTCTTTGTGTTCATCAGATGCTTTCAGAACTGTCTGCCTAATATCAACCAATGCCAAGCATTGTTTTTTGTCATTATCATAAAGGGCAAAGCACTGTATATATAGCTACTGGCAGAAAACCTGTCTCTAACATGACAACTTTTACAGGAGATGGAAAAAACCTTCTTGACTTTCAATGGACGTCATTCTGGAGCATTTCTATTGGTCTGTTCATCCCAAAATTTGGACAAAATGTACGGGACAACTGCCAGATAGAGAAATGGCAAAAATAGACATACATAGTTTTTGCATGCTTTTTGTTGTGTACTGTACACAGGGAAGGAATACAGCAGGCTGTCTGGACTGACTGCCGACTGGTTGCTCGTCTAAACCTAATCTACCTCCTGTGTGTGCGGGAGCAGTCAGGGAGGAGGGACAGGCTGAGAGACACAGAGAAAGAGAGAGAGAGAGAGAGAGAGAGAGAGAGAGAGAGAGAGAGAGAAGATTGAGCGAGACGCCATTCCTTTTTTTCCATAAATCCCTCCGCCAACCGTTTTCAGCCTGGCGCGCCAGGATGAAGAAATTAATGAAAGGATGAGTAAAAAGCTGTGTAAAATATTTCTGTCACGCTCTCCCGGTAACAAGCCCGTTTGATGAGGCGACGTAATCAAATCACAGCATAAGGGGAGGAGAGTGTTCCACCTTAAAGGCACCATTTTTCAAAGTAACTGCTATTACATTATGCCGCACCCCCAGCCAAATATTAATTTCACTTCGTTCTGTGCGATAGGTGCCGTTATCTTTCCCAGCCATATGCTGCCTCCTCTGTTTCCTTTCCCAATCAGCTTGTTTGATGGGGAATTATAGCCCACGCAGTTGGAGATATCTGGATATGTCCCCATGAAGACAAAAATATTATTATCATAACTGTATAAGTATTAATATTCAGTAACAGGTTGCTGTACTGTGAATATTGAGCATTTCTGACATGTTTTTTGTAGTCAGTTAGAGTAATTAGAGCTAGAATTGGTGTAGTAACCAGTATCTGTAGCTGGGTGATACCAGCAGATATCAGCTGATGTTATAGATTTGATGTTTTCTGTTGGCATGTGAAAGCGATCTTTAATTAGAATTACTGTATTCTAAATATGATCTCATTTTGGACTCATTTGGCCTTTAATAGACTTGCTTCAATTGAATATAGCCCATTTTTAAAACAAATTATATAACAGTATCTCTACACGTACAATATCGTTCTCAGCAATCTTCTTCATTTCAATATCAGTATCAGCCAGTAATTTATATTTTAATATCGTTATCAGCCAATAAACCATATTTCAATATCGTTATCAGCCAATACTCCATATTTCAATATCGTTATTAGCCAATATTGTACATTCTAATATCAGTATCAGCAATACTCTTTATTTCGATATCATTATCAGCCAATACTCTACATACTAATATCGGCATAAGCAGTACTATATATTTCTATTTTGGTATCAGCAATACTCCATATTTTAATATTCGTATCAGCAATACTCTACACTTCAATATCGTTATCAGCAATACTCTACACTTCAATATCGTTATCAGCCAATACTCTACATACTAATATCGGCATAAGCAATATTTCTATTTCGGTATCGGCAATACTCCATATTTCAATATCCGTATCAGCAATACTCTACACTTCAATATCGTTATCAGCCAATACTCTACACTTCAATATCATTATCAGCCAATACTCTACACTTCAATATTGTTATCAGCAATACGCTACACTTCAATATCGTTATCAGCAATACTCTACACGTCAATATCGTTATCAGTCAATACTCTACACTTCAATATTATGATCAGCGATACTCTACACTTCAATATCGTTATCAGTCATTACTCTACACTTCAATATCGTTATCAGCAATACTCTACACTTCAATATCGTTATCAGCCAATACTCTACACTTCAATATCATTATCAGCCAATACTCTACACTTCAATATTGTTATCAGCAATACGCTACACTTCAATATCGTTATCAGCAATACTCTACACGTCAATATCGTTATCAGTCAATACTCTACACTTCAATATTATGATCAGCGATACTCTACACTTCAATATCGTTATCAGTCATTACTCTACACTTCAATATCGTTATCAGCAATACTCTACACTTCAATATCGTTATCAGCCAATACTCTACATACTAATATCGGCATAAGCAATGCTATATATTTCTATTTCGGTATCGGCAATACTCCATATTTTAATATCCGTATCAGCAATACTCTACACTTCAATATCGTTATCAGCAATACTCTACACTTCAATATCGTTATCAGCAATACGCTACACTTCAATATCGTTATCAGTCAATACTCTACACTTCAATATTGTTATCAGTCAATACTCTACACTTCAATATCGTTATCAGCAATACTCTACACTTCAATATCGTTATCAGCAATACGCTACACTTCAATATCGTTATCAGCAATACTCTACACTTCAATATCGTTATCAGCAATATGCTACACTTCAATATCGTTATCAGCAATACTCTACACTTCAATATCGTTATCAGTCAATACTCTACACTTCAATATCGTTGTCAGTCAATACGCTACACTTCAATATCGTTATCAGTCAATACGCTACACTTCAATATCGTTATCAGCAATACACTACACTTCAATATCGTTATCAGCAATACTCCATATTTCAATATTATTATCTGCCAGTACTCAACAAAAGATACTGGAGTATTGTGCCACCTCTAGTTGTCATATTTCCATCCATGGTCTGTATATTTATCATGCTAGCCAGCGTCGGTGGTTTTGTTAGCTCGCAATGTCATATAAAGAGCAGCTGTTTTCTCAGCATCTGCTGCTAATCCATACAGTAAATATAAGAAATGACAAACAATAGACCTTTGTCTGTAGAACGGCAGTGCCTTTACAAAATGTGATCAGTAAACACCTTCGACATCCACATTTCTGTGCCCCATGCAGACGCACATTTCCTTCCAATCACGAATTCATTGTTGTTAAGTTGTTTTTGTCTTAAAATAGGTCAGTTCAATTTTAAGGTCGTTCAGCATTTTTTTTCTCTCCCCTGCCCAGAACAATATTTTCTGTTGCTAGCATTGTCGCTTGCCTCATTTCTGGGCTAGTCGTAGGAAAGATTGCCTATGGTTTATGAGTCGTAAGTCTGCCAAATTGCACAGGCACTTATCGCGATCATTAGTTTCCATTCAGAAGGCAGAAGGACAGAAGCGAGTGCCGCCGTTCTCGGCCATCTCTCCCTGCTGAGCCACATCAGGGGCCGAGCAGAATGTGAGGGCTTTCATTGCGTCTGGGGGGATATAATTTCTCAGCTTTTAATAATGTATTACTATTCAACGTGGCAGCTATTCTCTTCCCCCAGGACCTTGATTGGAAACCCTCAAGAGTTCTGTGGCAGTTCTGTGTTTGAGTTCATGCATGCATATACCATGATTTGAAAAGAGTTGTTGCCAAGGGAAATTCGAAGCGGCCTTACTTTGACTAATGTCTTTAAAGGCGCAGTCTCTTTCTCCCGTCTGGCCGAACAAAACACATAAGAGTCCTAGTGACTTTTCTTAATGCTGTGGCAATTAAAACTTTAAATGATCAGTAATGCAAAAGGGGTTAAATTATGAAACACACACACACATTTTTATACTTTGGTTTTTGCAAAAAAAGTGGACTTGTAGTTTTTACAATTCTTTTTTTAAGTCAAAGTTGATTTTATTGTTTGGCTTTTATTTTATTTGATTAAATTTCTATTATAATTTACAAATGATCAGTAATGCATATCTTAAATTCTGAAAAAAAACAACAACCATGTATGTGCTTTTTTTAATATAGTATTTAAAAGTCTTTTTTGCAAACACTCCCTAGTTTACGTTTTATAGAATTAATAAATTTTAAATTATTTAACACTTTTTAAAAATTATTATTTTAAAAATTATTAAATAAAATTTTAATCAATAATGCTTTTCTAATCTTCTAATCTAATCTTAAATTCTAATCTAATCTTAAATCCTCTAATCTAATCTTAAATTCTGATATACACACTCATTTGTATACATTTGTTTTTGCTTCAGCAGTTGTGTTTTACATTGTTCAAAAGTATTATATAGTATTATATAGTATTATATATTATATACATCCCTCTCTAGTTTGTTTTCTTTTCCAATAGCTAAAGTTTGTTCAAATCTCAGGTTTCTGCTCAATAAACAAATGTGATTTACTTGATTAATCAACAAAACAATAAGCCAATAGTCACAGCCCCTGCTGTTCCATGCTGAGCGTTTCTAAATGTCATTCTCGCTAAACTTGTGTGTTTTCTGGTTTCTGCAGAGTTTTATACACTACAGGTAAACACTGCTCATTCAAATGAAAGGCAGGCTTTCCCAGTCTGCTTGTTTGATGGAGAATTGCAGCCACGGCTGTAAATATCTGGCCATGTTCTGAAATACACACCATTTATATCATCGCTGTCCAATTAAAAACATGGTGACTTCACAGGAGAGGGCAAAAACATCCTTTACTTTGAGTAATTTAGTATTGTATTGGTCCATTCATCCAGAATTATTTACACAGTGTACAGAAGCAGCTACAGTGTTCAAACCATTGGAAAAAAAACTAAAATTGGACAAAAGATATATTTTGGAGATATATTTTTTATTGGATAGCAGCGATATGCTTTTGTTTTTGCTTATACGTGGTTTTACATTGTTTAATAGTCTTTTTACACATTTTCTAGTTCATCACTTTTTTCAGTAAAGCATGTTGGAATCTTAGGCTTCTAGTCAGTAATTCCATTTTTATTGTCTGGCTTAAAAAAAAAGATGCAAATACTTGATTAATCATAAACATAATCAGCCAATTACTTCATTATTAATATAATCTATAGTATTTGTGAACGCCTCTTAGTTCATCATTTTCCTGTATGTAAGTTAGAATCTCAGGTTCTTGGTCAGTAGGTCCATCTTTATTGTTTGACCTTTAAAAACAATTCAATTTTAAAAAGACAACCCAGATTACCTGATTAATCATTTAAATAATCAGCCAGTTACTTAATTACTAATATGATCAATAGTGACGGTGCCTGCTGTTGAATGCCGAGTGTTTCTAAATGTCAGTCTCACTCAAACTTGTGTGTTTTCTGTCTTTCTGCAGAGTTTTACACACTACAGGTAAACGCTTTTCACACAGATGAAAGGCGGCACGATGCATGCATGAATACACAACTGGATGAACAGATGGAAGGATGCAGGTTGGGTGGAGAAAGGTAAGCAGGGGGAAGCATCTGCATCCATGCTACTGTGCTTCAGTGTTGTTGTTCGCTGAGGCACAGATATATAATTACACGCTTGCTGGAATTATAAACGCTCGGCGCAGAGCAATAAATCTGTTTCATAAGAGCAGCACTCCTGCGCTGATTGCCTTTAGCAAAGCAAAGCAGGAGCCTGACCAGCCTGTCAGTGGGCAAGCCCTGGAGTGGCCAGTAAAACACGAGGACTCCGGAGATGGCCCTCGAATATATAAACGGGAGGACGCGGCAGACTGGCATGGCTTGTGGAAAGGGCATGTGGAGCCGATGCCATGACATTATTAACTCGAGACATTTTTCCAGGCCTGTGTAAGTCACCTTATATTGCCGTGGGGTCCTTCAGGCCATTCAGTAAAGGTCTTTTACCTCGAGGTTGAAACATTTCAGAAGAATGCGACTGATGCTCTGCTAAATATAAATGTGGAAATATAAATGACTCAATCTGAGAAAGAATGTACAGTAGGCCTGTATGTGTGTAAAATTCGGGCTTGGCCTGGATTAATTTATTTTAATTCTTCCAAAATGTGAAATGAGAAAACAACATGCATTAAAAATCATTAAACATTGATGTATTCATTTATTAAGTTGTTAATAATAGCCCATAAATGCCTATTAAATATTATTCAGATTTTCTGCAGTGAATCACCACCTACAAATCAAAGTTTCTGGCACCTAATTACAAGCATGTCTCTCAGAAAAAGACTGTTTTTACTGTAGAAGCTCCAGATCCCATCAGAACAGATAAAGCAGGTGAACATAAATCCAGTAAAAAGGAGAAACAAGAGCTTCTCATTCTGAAGAGAGAAAGTAGTGAGATCTTGTCAGTGAGCTAGTCTGAAGAACAGAGCTCGGTTCTTCCAGGTTTCTCCTGGATGCCCCCCAGTCCAGCCAGCACAGCTTGGAGGATGTGTTCAACTCCATCAGCAGCAGCAGCTCACCTGATTTACCATCATTAAGCCCTGATTTACCACCAAACCAGGTGTTGATCTGAGAACTCTAAATAATACTAGACTCCATGAGAGAGGAGAACTTTGGAGATGTTCTAATGAGGAACACAGTGATGGAGAACCACCACCACCACCTTCTGTAGGTGTGTTATTATTAGTGATTGTTCTAATATCAGTGTTTTACTGAGCTAATAAACACTCACTGCCAGATAAGCAGCATTCTTAACTAATTTGTACTAATTTGACATTTGTACAGTACTGTATATCAATGCAATTCACATGCTGTATACCGACACTCCACTCATCTACTAATAATGGGCAGTACTCCGTACGTATTCTAACACTGGTTTCTGCTTCAGTTCTGGACGCTGTGGAAGACTAGTGATTTTGTTGTTGAAAATACATCAACTGTGACAACAAGTCATAGTCTACCTCAGTGACCTGGACTCTCACCAGCGGCGGTTTACTTCCTAGGCTGCATTCATAAACCTGAGGTTTCTTTCAGTTCATGTTTTTTTTTTATTATAAAGTGCTTCATTAACCAGATTTAAGGGATTTAATGGGTCTGAGCCCAAAGTGAGCAAGCCAGAAGAAACTGTAGCAAGAGAACTCCCTCAGAGGAAGAACCTTGAGAAGAACCAGGACTCAAAAGGGGAACCCATTCCTCTCTGGTCAACACTGGATAGCACAGCAGGTAACAGCAAAAAAATGAAATAAGGAAATAAGTGATGGATATAGTCTTAATACACGCTCAACAATAACGTGGATGTAGCAGTTCTATGGCACCGCTCAAAGAACCCTTTGTAGCACCTTTATTTTTGGAACTGTGAACTACATATTACTCAAACCTACCTATTTAACAAATTTACCACCAGTTATAAATGTTAGAATTCTACCCAGGGAATGAAGAGTAAATCTCTGATGAATGCATTTGTGTGCTGCTATACACTGATCAGCCATAACATTAGTACCACTGAGAGGTGATGTGAAAACCACTGATTATCCTCATCTACACTAGCATCTGTCAGGAGGTGGGCAGTCCTTAACGGGGATAATGTGTAAAAAGCAGGAAAAACGACCAATCGTAAGAATCTGAGCCACTTTGACTTTGGCTAGACGACCGGGTCAGAACAGGCTGGTATTTTCTGGTATGCAGTGGTCAGTACCTACCAAATGTGCTCTATTAAAATTAAGCAGTTAACTGGCAACAGGGTCATGGGTGCCCATGGCTCTGTGCCAGATATGGCAGGACACCTTCAGAGCCCATGCCTCGGTTAGATCTGTTGTGGTGGCGTGGTGGTGGTGGTGTAAAAGTTATGGCTGGTCAGTATATTTGTGACGATATATCGTATCTAACATTTGCATTGTAATACTGTATTTCACGAGGAATGGGCCAATAGGAACTTTGATAAATGACTTGGAATGAAACAAGACTATAACATGCATTGATATTAAGATTAACTTTAGCAATTATATCATCATAATAATTATTATTATTTTAAAACAAAAAACACAATTAATTTTGCTATCATCATTTATCACAATTTCGAACATAAATTTTTATTTCTCTCTTCTTGTTTTATATCCTGTCATGTTTTTTTTTTTTTTTTTTTTTTACCAAACTGTGAAATAAAATACATTTTTGAATAAATAATGGTATATTATTTTTGGCAGCATTCATCACAATTCCACATATACACTTTTGCCATGTATTTAAATAAAGGAATGGATATCTCCCCTATGGCTGTGAGAACGCAGGACAGGATGGATAGGTGCAATATCAGTCTGCACCCATCAGCCCCAAGATTGGCCTGCGAAATTAAATGGCATAGTGTTGTTATAAAAGCAATTCATTTTCTTACGCCAATTTAGTGGCTCTGATGGCGAGGGAAGGACGGAGGGGGGCTATAACTCATATTCACGTGGCTTGTAGCCATGGCTACCACTACAAGTGGTGTGGTGTACAAAGAGTGAAGAGTGTGGCCTTGGGAGTACTTGAGAATCCTTACTGTTTGCTCTAGACACTGCGAGTTGGCTACAGCCTAAATGACATTAAATATGATGGGTTTCAAGAGCTGAATAGGAAGGAGGATGCGTTGCCTGTATGTACACCTGAGAATGTAAGAAAAGCAGTGCACAGTTGACAGTACAGTATTGAGCACATAATAAGAAATTATTATAAAGGTCAGGTGACTTATGGATTAAATGGCTGAGAAGCAGTTTATAAGCTTGCACAGATTGTATTTACTTTCCTAATTATACACCTACCTAGTACCTAATACACCTACACGCAGTGACCATTCACCTACAAGACACACCAATGTGTGTAGGTTTTCTAACCAGATGTGGGAAGGATATTTTATCAATCATTATCATGACAAATGTTTGCTGTGACGGAAATACCTTGTATCTTCATTTTTGCAGTTTTTCACTTTTAAGCAGAGGAAGAGAAGACCAATCTTTCTGAGACAAAAAAAAAACATTACTGTGGGTCAAATTCAATTGTGGTCAGTTTCCTGTTTAAGATAATCCTTTATTAGTCCCGCAATGGGGAAACCAGGGCTCTTTGCTGAAGGAGACAGTGCCACAATGTAAAATATATAATAAGGTGTTTTTTCCCAGTGTTTTGATACATGGACCAATAAAAATGCTCCAAAATGACTTGGATCATTCAATGACTCCAACTCCACACTTACAGTACTCAAAAAACACTGATCACTTACAATCTACATTACAAAGAGCATCATTAGTACTTTGTTGTTCTGCTATCAATTCTGGATAATAATCACTGTATGAGTATCACAATGTAATAATTTTGCCATACAGCCCACCCCTGTTATGCACAGTAGTCTACCAGACGTCATTCAAAGAAAACAACTGGTGAACCAGCAACAGGGTCATATGCCCGAGGCTCACTGCCCAATGCATCGATGGAGGCCCCAAGGGCTGGATACCACAGGAAAACCTTCAGGGATCTCGAGTCCATGCCTTGACAGGTCCCAATATTCATTATTAAAATATCAATATAATATTAATATTATGCATATTATTAATGGTACGGTGAATCAGTGTATAACTACTTTATAAGTGACAATAATCCAATCATATCTAGCAGGTGTTCCTGGCTCTGTTCCTGCCACATGGACAGGATCCTCTTTATAGAGATCATGTTTTAATGGTGTAGAAAATGGATCACTGAGCAACATGAAACATGCTGAAATGCCCTCAAGGCACAATTCCGCATTTCTCAATAGGTGCAGCCCCTATCCTCCCTCCTTCACCAATTAAGCTTTAAACAGGCCCTGGTGAGCAGCTCAAACGTGAAGACTGCCGACTAGCTAGTGCCCAGTCTCAAATACTACCAGAGGCAAGGCTGCAGGTAAGGCCATGGAAAGCATGCCATGCCTTTGAGCAACACACATCCACAAACTGCTTGGTGCATGCCTTAGTGGATCACTGTTGATAATATACTGCACTATTAAGGGAGTGGGAGAGGTGGGAGCCATTATTTAGTGAGCTTAATAGCCGCGGAAGGAGCTGAGAGCAGGTTGAGATTTAGGGCTGTCATTCGGTCTGGGTGTTGTTCTACAGTGAGAAGGACGGGCGGATTAATACTGATGTATTCATACCTCAAATTATGACTGTTTTTTTTTTTTTTTTTGCCTACATACATATAATACATAGCTAAATATATTTTAGCAGTAAACTTTTTCTTCTTTTTTTATTAATTACCTGTGTCTGACATTTTAAAAAGAGGGAAATAAATGTGCAGCACTGGAACTACTTTTCCTGGCCCCAGCTAGCTAGCTAAACACGCACACAGCAACATAGAGAGTTATTTTACTCAGCTAAAGTCAGTTTATGTGGCAGTTTATGGTTGATAAGTTTCACATATTAATTTAGATGTCCGCATTTACTGTTTTTACTGTGGAAAACTTTTGTAAATAATGTGAAAATTATCGGTATCAGTGTTGTTATTATAAGCTAGCTATCACTTAGTAAATCAGTGCTTTGGCCCATGTATATTATTAACTATATATTTTTCATTTAATCCATTGCAAAGGATAAAAGTAATTTCCAGGGATCACATACAATACTATCCTAATAAATTTAGACTGTGTGTGTAGCTGTAATACATAGCATAACAATCACTGAGTCACATTAGCTATTTCATTATTCAGGACGCCATATATGTACTATGTAATATTTATGTCATGTTTTGCAATGTAACCGTATTTAATTTTTATTTCACTCATTTTATTTGTTATAAATATGTATTAAAATAAGGTTTTTTAATCTGCTTTAGTGTTGCTATTATTTTTACTGTCTTAATGCTGATGTAATATGTGATTTTCCCTCTATGAACAATGCAGTGACTTTTCTGTGTACATACAGTTACAGTTTACAGTTTTATTTAACTCTAGCAAAACAGATGGAATAAAAAGAGGCTTAATAACGTGTCTGCTTTTCCATGTTTCTGTCATGTATAAGCAGTGCGAGCTTGGATACATCAGAAAACGTTCAGAAAACATTCCCAGGAAAGATCAGGAGCGGTTTCTTGGTGTGTTGTGTAAAATTATCATCTTTTTATTCAATTTAGCCAAAGCATTAACACATCATTGTGGAACAGACAACACGTGTGTAGTGTCGTGTTTACACGGTCAGCTGAAGACACCGGATATCGATTGGATAGGGATAGGATTTCTGCCCCTATTATCCATAAAGACCCAACAGCACCCTGAAGCTAGTATAGTTCCTAGTATAGTCTCCTTCACAGCGTCGCAATCAGGCAGGCTGAAACTCATAAAATCCTCTCATGCTTCTTCTCACATCACAACGTGCTGCTCTATTTAACACAGGCGTTTGGGAAGGCGACCACGTGACGTCACTGCCCGGCCGGGCGTTATTTTTTCTTTCCCCACCCGTTTTCCGACAAGTCCCGCCTCCGTTGAGCTACGATTGGCTCCAAGCGTCTCGCCTCCCGCGCTAGGATTGGCTAGCATCGAACGCTTACAAGGCAGTCCGCCAATCCCTGGCGTAGGAGCCGTGGAGTTGTCGGAATGCGGGCGGGAAGTAAAAGATGGAGACGGGAACAACAGTAAGTTGGGGAGTTTATGGAAGTGCTGTCCAAAAAACAGAAGGCAAAGGCAGGGGTTCTGGTTTACGGGAGAGCCTTTTAAACCTGTTGGGCCGTGCAGGTTGTGGAAAGTGCTGAGTAGTGTTTCAGGAGGTAAAGGTAAATGTTAAAACTGGCTGAACGCTCAAACTTTTTTTTGTTTGTTTTCTTCCTCCACCTTGCTGACCCAGCTAACCGACTTAGCATTGATGCTAACAGAGTTTTATAGTAGAATTAAACGAGTCTATAAACTCCTAAAACACTCAGTAAGGGTTTAAATATCACTTAGATAGCTAGTTTCATCCCCTAGATAACTTGCTGGCGTTTAAACTAGCTCCGTTTTACTGCAGTGGACACCAATATAGCTAGCCAACGTAGCTATCTAGCTAGCTAGCACTAGCTAACTTAGGTACTTTGCTAGCTAGCTAGATAGATAGCTTCCTTGCAGGTAGAACAGAACCAGCTAGTTAGCTTAGTCGATGAATCTAGCTAAACCTGTATTTACCAGCTGTAAGGTCAGTATTTATTACTGTGTAATAAGCTGTAGTTAATATGCATATATAGTAGCTACATAATGCATGTCATATCACACCTGATATGCAGCACTGTGCAGAAGTCTTGCAGCCAAGGAGATTCAGGAGTTTTCAGTAGCTAAGTCTGTCTGCAAACCTGCAACCTGCAAATATGCATAAATGCAGTGAAGTGTAGCAATAGATGTCTTGGATATGTTGGTCAGAAGAACACACGTTCAGTTGCTGACCACCTCTGTGAAGGTGGTTGGTGTGGTGCAACAGATAGGGGCAGGGGCAGTGGTGGCTCAGCAGTTAGAGCGCCGGGATATTGATAACAGGGTTGTTGGGTTCGATTCCCGGGCTCGGCAAGCTGCCACTGTTGGGCCCTTGAGCAAGGCCCTTTACCCTCTCTGCTCCCCGGGCGCTGGAGTTGGCTGCCCACCGCTCTGGGTGTGTGTGTGTACTCACTGCCCCTAACACATGTGTGTGTGTGAATGTGTGTTCACTACCAGATGGGCTAAATGCGGAGGACACATTTCGCTGTACAGTGTACACTGTTCAGTGACAAATACGTGCACCTTTATAACACCATTATGCGTTACAGCATGTACAGCATGTGGGAGACCAGGGTTCGACAGTCTGGGTGACTATGCTGCACTACACCAATAAGAGTCCTTGGGCAAGACTCCTAACGCTACACTGGCCCACCTGTGTAATACGAGTAACCTTGTAAGTCGCTTTGGATAAGAGCGTCTGCTAAATGCCATAAATGTCCAGACACTATGGATGTACACAGCTCACTTGATTTACTTTAATGAAGGACTGATAAGGCGAACTGGGAACACTGGCCGGCCTCCAGGAGAGATTTGTAATAGATTAAGTCTTATTTATAATGTAACTCTAACTTTCAGATGTTATTGGCATTCATTTCTTAAAGGGATTAAGATTGATCATCATTGCTACAGTCCTCTTCACCATTGAAAGAGTTCATACCAGGTCATTATGGAGCATTTCTCTTGCTGTTTAACTCATCGTAAAGAGCACATGTAAACACATTATGTCAAAAAAAAGAAACCGAAAAATATATTTTGTGTTTGTTTTTGCATTGTATCATACGTTTATATGTGTATATATATTTTGAAGATGCAAGGTTTTAGTCTGCTTTGAAGATAATCAGTTTTTTTGTTGTTTATCTTTTAAACAGGAATCTTGGGAGTTTGAAATGACCACAACCAGGCCACAGGCCTTCAGAGGCTTTGAGGCTTTGTAGTTAGCCTTGCCATGTCTCCCAAAGTGGCAAGCCAGGGTAAAGCAGAGGACACTGCGGTGCAGGTGGCAGTGCGAGTGCGCCCGCTGCTCCCCAAAGAGCTCCTGCACAGCCACGAGAGCTGCATCACCACCTACCCTGAAGACAAGAGGGTTACTCTCGGCCACGATCGCCACTTTCACTTCGACTTTGTCTTTGAGGAATGCTCCGTTCAGGAGGAGGTGTACGCGGGATGTGTCCAACCCCTCATCGAGGCCTTCTTTCAGGGTTTTAATGCCACTGTGTTTGCCTACGGTCAGACAGGCTCAGGCAAAACCTACACGATTGGGGAGGCCAACATATGTGAGTTTTTCTTTTATGCTCCATTTGAAGCACCTTTATTTTTAAGAGTCTAGAGCTCTCCAAGGAATTATAAGCATTTATATTCAGGCTTATTTTTATCAGTGCCACATGGAAATATAAAGTAATTCATGTCAGTCTTGCATATTGCCCAATCCTGCTTGACTATAATCACAGGCTTTCGTAAGTGGAGCGTGACCTGCCTGAAGGTATTTTAGAGTATTGTCTTACCTTATTAAAGTTTCACTTGACAGCTATAGATTTTCAGTGCTGTAGCAAAGCCAGTGAGGCTTTGCCTGCTTCTCGTTAAAACCTCCCTGTGAGTTCACACACATTTGGGAAGCCAGCAACACTTCCCCCGGTGCAGCTGTCACTGCTCGAAAAGCACAGCCCCTCTTGCCATCTGAGATCGTGCTTTTTTGGCATTTGGCTGTGGAGAGCTATTGCTAACCCACTGTTGCTTCTTGGCTGCAGCCTCCTTCAGAGATGACGAGCAAGGGATCATACCCAGAGCTGTGGCTGAGATCTTCAAGCTCCTGGACGAGAATGACCTCAGTGACTTCTCTGTCAGAGTGTCCTACCTTGAGGTTTACAAGGAGATCTTCAGAGACCTTTTGGAGGTTGAGACGGCCAGCAAGGACATTCATATCCGGGAAGATGACAAAGGGAACATAGGTGAGCAGCTCGAGCTTGAGTCGTTTAGAGGTTACTTTACTGTTCACTCTGGAACCAGTTATAAATATCTAGGCCAAAGGTTATTGTTTTTAAGCGCTAAGTTGGTATTTTTGCATATTCTCTTTTGTGAGAATCACTGAAATCTGATTTCCACTCCCCTCAGGACTGTGGGAATCCTGATACAGTAAATACCGTATAAAAAAGGCTGAAGTAGTAACAAGCACAGGTACCAATCACTTCACTTGCAGCCCACATGCTGTAAATGTGAGAGAGACAACAACTAAACATAAGCACCCTCATCGCTAAAATGATAGGGAATGGACATACTGCCATTTTTTTTTTTGACATATGAAGCTCATGCGATCATATGAGCTTGAATAAGCAGTTTATAGATGCATTTGCTGAGGATTATGCCGTTATGTCCAATAAATAGAGCTCAAATTAGCCTACCCCATTATGCAAATGCATTTAAATCAGGGACAAGCAAACACTTGTTCTAGTATGAGTAGGAGTATTTGTTTGTTTATTTAATTATATATTTAGTGAAATGTGTCTTAATGGCCATAAAAGATATCAGAAAATACTGGCTGTTCTCTTGTGAACAATTTACGGTCCGGTCAGTAAATATAGATAAAATATTTATGTCTCTTTCTCGTGTACTGTACTGTATGGTTAATTTCACTGTAATAAGTGCATTAAGAAAGTGCCTATTTAGTGGGTCAGAGACTTAGGTGCAAGTATGGCTGAAAATAAAGAATTTATATTAAAATCAGACATAGTACACCCATTTTCTAGATGTAATATATACATATAACGATACTTATAAGGGAACATGGGTTGTGAGAAAACAGTGAATGCAGATAAATTGACCTGACGCACGTCTAAACAGTCTGTGTGTGTTTTTTTGTTTGTTTGTTGAAATGTTTTGCAAAACAAAAAAAAAGTAGAATATGCTTTTTTTGGAGCTTTTCCAAACCTCGCTGCTTTGTTTTTTGGAGTTGTTGCCGATTCTTCTACAAAGCACCCCGACAGAGTGAACTGAAGTGTACTAGTTAAACACCTGGAGTGTATAACCTTCAGATGAACACCTATTTTTAGCATAAAGCATTATTTTCTGAAAAATACAGTATATGGACAGAAGTATTGGGACACCTGCTCATTCACTGTTTCTTCTAAAATCAAGAGTTTGTCCTGCTTTTGTTAGCGTAAGCGTCTCTACTGTCCAGGGAAGAAGGCTTTCTACTAGTTTTAGAGTTTAAGTGAAGTCAGGATGTTGGATGATCTAACATTTTGATGGAGCACTGTCATTCCAGAGAACGCAGTTCCACTGCTCCACAGCTCAATGCTGGGGCGCTTTCTACCCCTTTAGGGCATTTGGCAATATCTGCTCCAGAGAGTCCTATTCTACTCTGCCTATTTCTTTATAAGGACTAGACAAGCTGTGTGTTTGCATTTGCACACTAGTGTCAAGAGTGGATGCAACGTAAAGTAGCTGATTGCATTCATTAGTAGGGATGTCCACAAACATTTAGACATATAGTGTAAATTTATACAGTGAAAGAAATCTGTAGGAGAGCTGTGGAAAAGCCTTGCAGTTACATAAACAGTTTTCAACAGTACAGAAAAGCCTTTGTATTAGTTTTGTCCCAGTTTTCATAACACTTCATGCTACACAATTTGGATCAGCATAATGCAGTTCAAGGTCAAAATCACAACTAACTTGCATAATACTTTTTCCATAATAATGATTATCGCCCAGCCCTGCTCCTGTTATTCACTGCTTCTCCTCGGGAATATAGCCAGTTGCATTCCATCCAGGCTCCTGGCCACCAACAGCACATGGGACAGCTGGGATTCAATCCAAGTTGCACTGTCCACTTTGAAGACATTGAATGATGCTCACAAAGTATTTCCCCTTGCTTTCCCATAGTTCTGTGTGGAGTGAAGGAGTGTGAAGTGGAGGGACTGGATGAGGTCCTGAGCCTTTTAGAATCTGGAAACACGGCCAGACACACTGGAGCCACCCAGATGAACCCTCACTCCAGCCGCTCGCACACCATCTTCACAGTGCTTATGGAGCAGAGGCGCGGTGGGTTGCGGGCAACTGGCGGGAGCCTGCAGATCCTCTCCTCAAAGTTCCACTTTGTTGACCTCGCCGGATCTGAGCGCATCCTCAAAACCGGGAACACTGGCGAGCGGCTCAAGGAGAGCATTCAGATCAACAGTGGACTTCTTGCACTGGGAAATGTCATCGGGGCACTGGGGGATCCCAAGAGGAAGGGCACTCACATTCCTTATAGGGACTCCAAAATCACCAGGTATGAAGCTTCATTTATCGTGTCATTTGTTTTAGATGTACAGTGGGTACAAACAAATAATATTTGTAATATGGAAGATGTACCACATTATTGAAGTTCATAACATAATGCTTTACCCCCCAAAAAAGCTGACATACAGTTATGTGAAAAATTTAGGACACCCCATTAAAACCTTTGTCTTTTAACATATTTAAATATATGGACCTCTTTAAGGAATGTAATGCAGTTTACCTGTAAGGACAAAGTCCACTCCACTCCATATATATTACTACTTAAAATGCCTAAAATTAGAATCGTGTGCAGCACATAAGCTGCATATGATTAGAGCATGACTAGAGATTTTTTTAAATATTATTTAGAGCAGTTACAAATCAGCCCTTCCACTGTTCGACAAGTAAAACAACTGCCAACAGGGCCAAGTTCTGCCCAAGAGCAGACCACAAGATCTTTGCAAACCCCTTCCCAGACTCATCTGCATCTAC
>NC_132894.1:33438124-33443124 GCF_030463535.1 Salminus brasiliensis
TTATGACTTTTACATCTGCTAAGCATATTAATCATTATATAAGTACACTCAAGCACAGTAAAGAACGTGTGAGGTGTTAAGGTGACTTAATACATACATAGTACTTAATACAAACTAATACATTTATTAGTTTAAAAACATGGTTTTGACCAAAGGAGGATAGGTCCCAGCTTGTGAGTCTCGGTTCATCCCACTGTGTCTTCCTCCAGCTTTTAAGGAGTTTTTCCTGCCATTGTAGTCTTTGGCTTTCTTGGTCGGGGGCCCATTTTACTTGTTTTGGGTGTTTTTGGATTTCCATAAAGCTGCTTTGTGACATCTGGTTGGATAAAGCACTATACAGATACATTTGCCATTGTCTTTAAGGTTAAGGATACTAATAGTAATAGTTTAAATACATGTTATTCCTTGTGATGCATCTTAGTCACTTTGGATTAAATATCAACATTTCTTACAGCCCATACCTTATTTAGCTTTGTCTTTTGTTTATTGTTAGGGTGGCTGTATAATTAAAGCTGTATTGCTTGTGTATCAAATTCATCCTACAAGCTAACCTGTGTTTGTCCTTGCTGTTCTGTGCCTAAGAAGCTCCCAAAACACTGTTAGGAGCAGCCAGAGATAATCTGGCCAAAGAACACAGAAGTGCTCAGTGTTTTATATAAACATGCCTAAGTTCTGGTACGGCTTTGTTTTGGCCCGATCATCTGAACTCCTGGTTTTTGTGTCCCATGTTTGCAGGTGTTGAAGCAGAGACAGCGGGACACTGCACAGCTGGCCTCTCTGTCTGTGCAGAGCGAGCGACGAGTGCAGGAGCTGGAGAGGAGCGTGCAGAGCCTGCGGCAGCAACAGGACCAGCTGCACCGGCGGCTGCGAGAGGAGAGCCAACAGAAGAGGAGGCTGGAGAGTGAGATGCAGCGAGGAAAGCACCGTGTCAAGGTGAACCTTTGAAGAAAAATGGCCTTAGTGCAGCAGGTTATGTAATAAGTTTGAGTGCCATCCCTAGACACTGTGATTCAGTATGGATATGTGTTTTTATGAAAAACATTCTGTGCATAGAGAAGCTTTTATTCCACGATTTGGTATTATTCCAAATTACACCGAATACACAACTGAGTAGAGGAACTGTGGACAATACAAAAAAACAACAATACACCGAGCTCTTTTCTACATTGGAAAACAGCATTCGGTTACGGCTAATGAGAGCGTACCTGATTTTAATGTTATTATAATTGATTATTATTGATTCTCACACTCCACAATCAATGCAGTTTATTTAGACACCTAGGTGATTGTCAGCTCAGAATGAAACGCATCGTTAAACCGCTGTTAATAAATAGAGGACTTTTGTGTTCTTTGTGCAATCTGCTGTTTGTCTGTGTCCAGGAGCTGGAGATAAAGAATGAGCAGCAGCAGAAAATCCTGCGAATTAAAACCGAAGAGATTGCTGCCTTCCAGAGGCAGAGGAGGAGTGGCAGTAACGGTTCAGTCGTCTCGCTAGAGGAGCAGCAGGTACAGACCTGGAGAGGCCTACCACAACCGTATCAAAATAGTAAAGAGTAGATTTTCATCAAAACATGCCTTTGAAGTTTTGGTGCCAAGTATGAGACTGTTCAGCCGCTGCTTTCTTTGTGAATGCTTTTAGGTTTGTCTAATTAGAAGACTTGATATTTGTAGTTTTAGGGCATCTTATGACTTGTTTCTGCATGTTTTAAGATGTGTATTCACTCTCAGCCTGGCATTTGGGTTTCTGTAAAGGTTTTGTGGTGAACATGTTTTGTCATGTTTCAAAATGTGCAGTTTTCCACAGGTGCAGCAGGGGTTTCAAACAAAGTAGAGCTCAGAAATGCTGCTGCAGTCCGTTTTTGACCACCTTTGCCTTCCGTACAGAAAATCGAGGAGCAGAAACGCTGGCTGGATGAGGAGATGGAGAAGGTTCTGGGACAGAGGAGAAGTCTGGATGACTTGGAGGGGGAGCTGACTAAGAGAGAAGAGATCCTGGCTAAAAAAGAGGCATTACTTCTAGAGCGCAGTGGCCTAGAGACCAAGCGACTTCGCTCAAGCCAGGTCTGTTTGACCGGCGTTGTCGTGTTTTTTCATACATTTTTTTGTGCATAAGACATTCTTTAACTGACATCGCCATTGCTGAGATTTTAAATGGGCCATTTCCTGCAAATCCATACCTATTTACCTAGGTTTGAATCTCAGTAAAGGACCATTGTCAATACCATTTATATTCTATAGGCTTACAGATTAAAACATGCAGACGCAATGGTACCATCTAATGGGCTAATGCACTTATGTCCCCTACAGGCTTTGAGTAAAGACCTGGTGGCGCTGACGAGTCGCATTGAATCTCTGGAGCGGGAGCTGAGTGAGCGGAATGGTCAGCTGCGCAGCAGCAGTGCCCAGGACTCGCAGCAGATCCGGCAAGAGATCTCTAACCTGCGACAGGAGAAAGAGCAACTCCTTAAACAGAGAGTAGAGCTGGATGACAAACTGCGTCAGGGCAATCTGCTGTCTCCTGAGGTGGGTTTAAAGCATGGGGTCCACTTAAGCCCTTTTCAGACGGGATTAGTTTAACATGGGGAGGTGGAGTGATGTCATTTTACTACAGGAGGTCTGTAAAATGTATCAATTATGGATCTGTCCAGGATCTTGACCAGGATCTGTTATCCCGTGCAAAATGACTAAGATGGCTACTCAGTTTACGTACTGCTATTAGTCACATCCAAAACAATAGGATAATGACTTTATCACAATCTTCTAACCCAACGATAGTGATGAAATTTTAGCTTGAAAATTATCAGCTGCATGTTCATAACACTTATGTAGGCTATGAGCTACGCTACTCAGTGGCTTACCTAAAGCTGCCAGAAGCGTTGTGTCTCTGAGGAGTCCTTTAGCTCAACTTCTGGATTTGACTGAGGTGTGCCATGCACTTGCCATGCACACTGACACACTTACCGGCTTACTTTATTGATTGATGGAGTACTTTATTGGTCCCTGGTGGAGCATTAGAGTGCTACATTAGTACCAACCACTATGTGATATTGTATATACACAGATTTACATGTTGCTTTCATGCAAAAACACACTCGCACACTAGTGATAAATGATTAATAATCACTAGTGTGTGTGTGTGTGTGTGTGTGTGTGTAATGCAGAGGTTGAATTGTGTTGAACTGGTGTGCAGTGGTGGTGAAGCATGCTTAATCATAATCTTAGATGTGTTCATGAAATGCTCACCATACTCTCACCGTGATGTTTAGGAGGAACGCACTCTGTTCCAGCTGGACGAGGCCATAGAAGCACTGGACGCTGCCATCGAGTACAAGAACGAGGCCATCACGCAGAGGCAGAGGCAGCTGAGGGCATCGGGCAGCATGCTCACGCAGTGGGAAATGAACCTGATGGCCAAGCTCACCTACCTCTCTGCCTACGAAACACGGGCCCTGCTCTGCAAGTACTTTGATAAGGTTTGTATAAGCTATGTCATAGGGAGAATAGTGTGTCTGTCGTTGCTACTCTGGGTTCAACACAACTCAGTGTAACTTTGGTGAATTAAACAGGACAGGACCAACTGTATAACGCTGCTTAACCCAAATTATTTTTCAGTTCTGTATCTTTTCAAAGCGCAAATTGCACTTCCTGACTGTAGGGGGAGTCCAGAAACCAAACGCTGCTTGAGATTTCCTTGAGGTTTATAATGAATGTGTGTGTTTGTGTGAAGGTGGTGTCCCTGCGTGAGGAGGAGCGGAGGCTGCAGATGGCTCTGGCGGAGCTGGAGATGCGGGTTGGGGAGCAGCAGCAACTGGTGCAGTGGTTGGAGGCAGCTCTGGAGCGGCAGCAGTTGGACACGGACCGGCGACTCACCCAGCAACAGAAAGAACATGAAAGGAACATTCAGCTCCTGTTGCAGCAGTGCAGAGGTGGGGCAGTGTAGCTTGTAGAGAACTAAAGCCACAACACTTAGTTCATAAGACTGATTAGGTAAACAATTACCTAAAAACTACACTTTTTCCTCAGATCAAATGGATGAAGGACTTGCAGGTCGGCAGCGGCAGTATGAGGGCTTGATCCACAACCTCAGCAAGGAGCTGAACTTATGTAAGGCAGCCAATCAGGAGCTCAACAACAAAATAAAAGACATGTGTGGATCAGTGGGCCAGTCTGGAGATCAGAGCAAGGGTAAGTTAGCCCGCCTCCTTTTCCATTCTTCTTCGGGGTTTCTGGAGGAACGGCACCTTAGCTTCAGAGTTGCAAATTCCAGTCCTGGAGAGCTGGAGTCACTCACTATTTGGTGGTTTCCCAAGTTTAGTAGTTGTGTACAGCCCATGAGGACTGCTGTTAGCCACTTCTGCTTTAGCTCAGTTTCCCAACCCTGGCCCTAGAACAATAAAGTTCTTGCCCTGTACATTCCTATTAATCAGATGAATGATTTGCCTTGTAGGCGGAGCAGAGAGAACACCAAGCAGAGGAGCTGGAGACGGTGTAAAGTGCACTCCAGAACCTGACCGAGTTCAAAAATCAAGGGAGGAAATGCGGGAGTTGGTACATGCGCCCCTTCCCCCCACATGGAGGCGCTCTTCCCTCCCTACAGAAGACCAGCATTGCATGGAGGAGCTTCGACAAAGGGCAGCATGTGAGCTTCCGGCCAACAGAGTTGTTCAGCCCAGTATGAACACTGCACACTGGATTGGGGCACCCTCTTTATCCCTCAACAAACCACGGAGAGAATTCCGGAGATCAAGCCTAAACACGGGACCAGCTGGGTCGAATTCTTCCATTATTGATGTTCGGAAAAATCCAGTATAGAAAGTGAACATTTTAAACTATTTACTTTTATTACTGTTACCTTTTCATTTGCTTAACAGCCTTTATCTTCTGTACTATCAGAGCTAAATGACATAAAACAGTAAATCAGGAGATGTTTTATGTTCACGTATTATGTACAGTAAAAAAAAGCACTTTTTTGGAGTGTTACATTATTTCTTTGACTGATT
>NC_132894.1:33448124-33453124 GCF_030463535.1 Salminus brasiliensis
TCCCACCACCTGCACTGGGTCTAAGAAGCACCCCAGGACAGAGCCGGCCCTCTTTATGAGTTTGTCCAGTCTCTTCTTATCTGCCGTCGAGATGCTACTACCCCAGCAGACCACTCCATAAAAGATGGCAGATGCCACCACTGTGTCGAAGAACGTCCTCAGAAGTGCTCCCTGCACTCCAAAGGACCTCAATCTCCTCAGCAGGTAGAGTCTGCTCTGGCCTTTCTTATAGAGAGCTGCAGTGTTGACTGACCAGTCCAGTTTGTTGTTCAGATGAACACCCAGGTATTTATAAGAGTCCACACTCTCGATGTTCATACCCCGGATGTTCACTGATGGAGGGGGGTGTCTGCACCTGCGGAAATCCACTACCAGTTCTTTGGTTTTTCCAGCGTTTATCTGCAGATGGTTCTGCAGACACCAGTCCACAAAGTCCTGAATAAGTTCTCTGTACTCGCTGTCCTCCTCATTGGATATGAGGCCGACGATCGCTGAGTCATCAGAGAACTTCTGGAGGTGACAGGTTGGTGAGCTGTACATGAAGTCAGCAGTGTACAGGGTGAAGAGGAACGGTGCCAAGACCGTTCCTTGAGGGGCTCCTGTGCTGCTGACCACCAAGTCAGAGACACAGTCCCGTGCCCTCACATACTGTGGTCGGTTGGTGAGGTAGTCCAGTATCCAGTTTGACAGGTGACTGTCCACTCCACAATGTCCCAACTTGTCCTTTAGGAGGCCTGGCTGTATGGTGCTAAAAGCACTGGAGAAATCGAAGAAGGTGATCCTCACAGTGCTGCCGGGCTTCTCCAGGTGAGAAAGAGCTCTGTGTAGAAGATAGATGACAGCATCATCCACCCCGACACCAGGCTGGTAGGCGAACTGAAGAGGGTCCATGGATGGGCTCACCAGAGGGCGGATGTGGTTGAGGACCAGCCTCTCCAGTGACTTCATTAGATGGGAAGTCAGTGCCACCGGCCTGTAGCTGTTTAGGTCCTTTGGGTGCTGTGTTTTGGGCACAGGTACCACACAAGATGTTTTCCACAGCTGTGGTACTCTTCCCAGTTTCAGGCTCATGTTGAACAAATGCTCAACTACCCTGCACAGCTGATCAGCGCAGGACTTGAGGAGCCTGGCGCTGATTCCATCAGGACCTGTAGCTTTCTTAGGCTTGATCTTCCTCAGCTCATTTCTCACCTGGGTTGTTGTGAAGGACAGGTTGGAGCAGGGGGGCTGGGTGCTGGAATGTGTGAATGGTTGGTTGATGCTGCCAGACGATGAGCCATTAGGGGATGATGGTGGTGATGATTGTGAGCCAGAAGTTCTGAGAGAAGAAGAAGGGGGAGGGCAGCATGATGGTAGTGCTGCTGAGTGGGGATACAGCAGGGGTGTCTGTGTGGGGGCAGGGCTAGGTGATTGATCAAATCTGTTGAAAAATAGATTGAGATCATTCACCCACTTCTGGTCCCCCACCACCTGGGAGTTGGACTTTGTGTGGCCAGAGATGGTTTGAAGGCCTTTCCACACTCCCCTGATGTTGTTCTGCTGCAGCTGTTCCTCCAGCTTCCTCTTGTAGCTGGCTTTCCCCTCCCTGATCTTCCTTCTCAGTTCCTTCTGCACAGCTTTCAGCTCATCCTTGTATTCTCAGACAACAGAGCATATTAATTAATAACTTCACTAAATCTATAAGTTACAAATCTGAAACTGATTTGGAGTGTATAAATTATTTGTATTATATATATATATATATATATATATATATATATATATATATATATATATAAGTAATTCCAGGAGAAGCACCCCTCATATATCATAGAATAACATATCACTTAGAACAACCTGTTCCAACATCAAATGAAGCATGGGATGTTCCAGTGTGTTTATTAACGTTATCATTTCTGTAATATTAGTGAAAATTGTGAAGCAGTATTTTACATAGAAACTGTCCCTTTGTAAGTATCCCTTCCTCCAGTGTTGTATTTTTGGGATTTGCAGTGTTAGATTATTACTCAATTGCACCTGGGCTCCCCATACAGCCAGAAAGTGAAATTCACTTTTACCCCACTGCTGTAAATACAAATCATGCATTGCGCGCCTGCTGTACACATGCATTTGTTGATAAGCTGAGAGATCCAGAAAGTTCTTTAGTTCCCAGACTACAGTCACTCTGGTGTTTGTTCATTTTTGGGCGGTCTTGTTCCAATGAAATCATGAGATCAAGCAGAGACACGTTCACTTGTGTACTTCTAGAGCAGATTGGGATATATATATATATATATATATATATATATAAGTAATTCCAGGAGAAGCACCCCTCATATATCATAGATAGGTTCTCTTCAGTCCCATCTTTTACCTTAGTATTCTGTAGAAGATCAAGTCCAACCCCACCCATACGATATCCAACCGCTTCTGATGGATTAAACAAGCCCTGCTTATACATCAAACCAATCCCAGATAATAAAATCAGTAATGTATCTGTAATTATCGGTAGAATTAATATGTTTTTCAGTTTCACGTTGATCAAAAATATATATATATCAAGCTCCGCCTCCTCAAAATGCAATCAAAGGTGATGCATATTAAATCTAGACTCGATATTATTTTTGAAAAAAAAAAAAATAATAATATGTTTTTTTTTTGTGTCACGTGGTGTAAAAATGTAATAGATGAAAAGGTTACGAGCCAGCCAGGAGTCGACTTGCTGCTCACCCTCAGAAACACCAAACATTACATTCATAAAATTAACTCACTCGTCAAGGTGGACTTATTAAGTGTATTTGGGGGATTATTGCTAGTGTTTGTTCATTTTCCAATGAAATCATGAGATCAAGCAGAGACATGTTCACTTGTGTACTTCTAGAGCAGATTGGGACATGTCCCATGGTAGTTGTTGTGTGCGGCCTTGTGGCCTAATGGATAAGGCGTCTGACTTCGGATCAGAAGATTGCAGGTTCGAGTCCTGCCGGGGTCGCAGTGTTTTGAGGCTCTGATCGACCAAAATCACAGTATTCTCAGACAACAGAGCATATTAATTAATAACTTCACTAAATCTATAAGTTACAAATCTGAAACTGATTTGGAGTGTATAAATTATTTGTATTATATATATATATATATATATATATATATATATATATATATATATATATATATATATATAAGTAATTCCAGGAGAAGCACCCCTCATATATCATAGAATAACATATCACTTAGAACAACCTGTTCCAACATCAAATAAAGCATGGGATGTTCCCGTGTGTTTATTAACGTTATCATTTCTGTAATATTAGTGAAAATTGTGAAGCAGTATTTAACATAGAAACCATCCCTTTGTAAGTATCCCTTCCTCCAGTGTTGTATTTTTGGGATTTGCAGTGTTAGATTATTACTCAATTGCACCTGGGCTCCCCATACAGCCAGAAAGTGAAATTCACTTTTACTCCACTGCTGTAAATACAAATCATGCATTGCACACCTGCTGTACACATGCATTTGTTGATAAGCTGAGAGATCCAGAAAGTTCTTTAGTTCCCAGACTACAGACACTCTGGTGTTTGTTCATTTTTGGGCGGTCTTGTTCCAATGAAATCATGAGATCAAGCAGAGACATGTTCACTTGTGTACTTCTAGAGCAGATTGGGACATGTCCCAGGGAGTTGTTCTGTGTGGCCTCGTGGCCTAATGGATAAGGCGTCTGACTTCGAATCAGAAGATTGCAGGTTCGAGTCCTGCCGGGGTCGCAGTGTTTTGAGGCTCTGATGGACACAAATCACAGTATTCTCAGACAACAGAGCATATTAATTAATAACTTCACTAAATTTATAAGTTACCAATCTGGAACTCTTTTTTTGCAGGTTAAAGTTTTGCTTAATGAGCGAATGAAAACACATGCTGAGTTCAACATGATTCTGAAGAAATTAAGAATTCAAGGAGAATTTATTGTAATTCGCATCACATGTGGTACATGGGGTGGACCGAAATAGGGATCTCAAGGTGCCAGTTACACCCAAAGAGCAATTATTGAATAAATAAAATAATAATAATAATAACAATAATAATAATAATAATAATAATAATAATAATAATTGAATAATATTATTGCTGTTCTGAAAAATCCAGTATAGAATTTTAAATTTTTTCATTTGCTTAACAGCCTTTATCTTCTGTACTTTCAGAGCTAAATTACATAAAACAGTAAATCAGGAGATGTTTTATGTTCATGTATTATGTACAGTAAAAAAAACACTTTTTTGGAGTGTATACATTATAAATTATTTGTATTATAATATATATATTTACATATATATAATTAAATATAAGTAATTCCAGGAGAAGCACCCCTCATATATCATAGAATAACATATCACTTAGAACAACCTGTTCCAACATCAAATAAAGCATGGGATGTTCCAGTGTGTTTATTAACGTTATCATTTCTGTAATATTAGTGAAAATTGTGAAGCAGTATTTAACATAGAAACCGTCCCTTTGTAAGTATCCCTTCCTCCAGTGTTGTATTTTTGGGATTTGCAGTGTTAGATTATTACTCAACTGCACCTGGGCTCCCCATACAGCCAGAAAGTGAAATTCACTTTTACTCCACTGCTGTAAATACAAATCATGCATTGCGCGCCTGCTGTACACATGCATTTGTTGATAAGCTGAGAGATCCAGAAAGTTCTTTAGTTCCCAGACTACAGTTACTCTGGTGTTTGTTCATTTTTGGGCGGTCCTGTTCACTTGTGTACTTCTAGAGCAGATTGGGACATGTCCCAGTGAGTTGTCGTGCACGGCCTCGTGGCCTAATGGATA
The DNA here is from genome assembly GCF_030463535.1 of Salminus brasiliensis. Classification (NCBI taxonomy): domain Eukaryota; kingdom Metazoa; phylum Chordata; class Actinopteri; order Characiformes; family Bryconidae; genus Salminus; species Salminus brasiliensis. The sequence goes on from NC_132894.1 coordinate 33,452,937, forward strand.
AGGCGTCTGACTTCGGATCAGAAGATTGCAGGTTCGAGTCCTGCCGGGGTCGCAGTGTTTTGAGGCTCTGATGGACACAAATCACAGTATTCTCAGACAACAGAGCATATTAATTAATAACAATTGCACCTGGGCTCCCCATACAGCCAGAAAGTGAAATTCACTTTTACCCCACTGCTGTAAATACA
>NC_132894.1:33463124-33608124 GCF_030463535.1 Salminus brasiliensis
TATATATATATATATATATATATATATATATATATATATAAGTAATTCCAGGAGAAGCACCCCTCATATATCATAGAATAACATATCACTTAGAACAACCTGTTCCAACATCAAATAAAGCATGGGATGTTCCCGTGTGTTTATTAACGTTATCATTTCTGTAATATTAGTGAAAATTGTGAAGCAGTATTTAACATAGAAACCATCCCTTTGTAAGTATCCCTTCCTCCAGTGTTGTATTTTTGGGATTTGCAGTGTTAGATTATTACTCAATTGCACCTGGGCTCCCCATACAGCCAGAAAGTGAAATTCACTTTTACTCCACTGCTGTAAATACAAATCATGCATTGCACACCTGCTGTACACATGCATTTGTTGATAAGCTGAGAGATCCAGAAAGTTCTTTAGTTCCCAGACTACAGACACTCTGGTGTTTGTTCATTTTTGGGCGGTCTTGTTCCAATGAAATCATGAGATCAAGCAGAGACATGTTCACTTGTGTACTTCTAGAGCAGATTGGGACATGTCCCAGGGAGTTGTTCTGTGTGGCCTCGTGGCCTAATGGATAAGGCGTCTGACTTCGAATCAGAAGATTGCAGGTTCGAGTCCTGCCGGGGTCGCAGTGTTTTGAGGCTCTGATGGACACAAATCACAGTATTCTCAGACAACAGAGCATATTAATTAATAACTTCACTAAATTTATAAGTTACCAATCTGGAACTCTTTTTTTGCAGGTTAAAGTTTTGCTTAATGAGCGAATGAAAACACATGCTGAGTTCAACATGATTCTGAAGAAATTAAGAATTCAAGGAGAATTTATTGTAATTCGCATCACATGTGGTACATGGGGTGGACCGAAATAGGGATCTCAAGGTGCCAGTTACACCCAAAGAGCAATTATTGAATAAATAAAATAATAATAATAATAACAATAATAATAATAATAATAATAATAATAATAATAATAATTGAATAATATTATTGCTGTTCTGAAAAATCCAGTATAGAATTTTAAATTTTTTCATTTGCTTAACAGCCTTTATCTTCTGTACTTTCAGAGCTAAATTACGTAAAACAGTAAATCAGGAGATGTTTTATGTTCATGTATTATGTACAGTAAAAAAACACTTTTTTGGAGTGTATACATTATAAATTATTTGTATTATAATATATATATTTACATATATATAATTAAATATAAGTAATTCCAGGAGAAGCACCCCTCATATATCATAGAATAACATATCACTTAGAACAACCTGTTCCAACATCAAATAAAGCATGGGATGTTCCAGTGTGTTTATTAACGTTATCATTTCTGTAATATTAGTGAAAATTGTGAAGCAGTATTTAACATAGAAACCGTCCCTTTGTAAGTATCCCTTCCTCCAGTGTTGTATTTTTGGGATTTGCAGTGTTAGATTATTACTCAACTGCACCTGGGCTCCCCATACAGCCAGAAAGTGAAATTCACTTTTACTCCACTGCTGTAAATACAAATCATGCATTGCGCGCCTGCTGTACACATGCATTTGTTGATAAGCTGAGAGATCCAGAAAGTTCTTTAGTTCCCAGACTACAGTCACTCTGGAGTTTGTTCATTTTTGGGCGGTCCTGTTCACTTGTGTACTTCTAGAGCAGATTGGGACATGTTCCAGTGAGTTGTCGTGCACGGCCTCGTGGCCTAATGGATAAGGCGTCTGACTTCGGATCAGAAGATTGCAGGTTCGAGTCCTGCCGGGGTCGCAGTGTTTTGAGGCTCTGATGGACACAAATCACAGTATTCTCAGACAACAGAGCATATTAATTAATAACAATTGCACCTGGGCTCCCCATACAGCCAGAAAGTGAAATTCACTTTTACCCCACTGCTGTAAATACAAATCATGCATTGCGCGCCTGCTGTACACATGCATTTGTTGATAAGCTGAGAGATCCAGAAAGTTCTTTAGTTCCCAGACTACAGTCACTCCCTATTACAGTCAGTGATTCTGAAGGTGAGATTTTAAAGGTAAAACTGCTGATCAGGTTCTCTTCAGTCCCATCTTTTACCTTAGTATTCTGTAGAAGATCAAGTCCAACCCCACCCATACGATATCCAACCGCTTCTGATGGATTAAACAAGCCCTGCTTATACATCAAACCAATCCCAGATAATAAAATCAGTAATGTATCTGTAATTATCGGTAGAATTAATATGTTTTTCAGTTTCACGTTGATCAAAAATATATATATATCAAGCTCCGCCTCCTCAAAATGCAATCAAAGGTGATGCATATTAAATCTAGACTCGATATTATTTTTGAAAAAAAAAAATAATAATAATATGTTTTTTTTTAGTGTCACGTGGTGTAAAAATGTAATAGATGAAAAGGTTTCGAGCCAGCCAGGAGTCGAACCTAGAATCTTCTGATCCGTAGTCAGACGCGTTATCCATTGCGCCACTGGCCCGATGACGAAGAGCCACGACACAGCGGCTCATGTTTCAAAATAAGGGTCTCCTTAAACCACGAGTTTTAGTGTTTAAACCTTTACCACTGAATCCAATTACTCCTTACTGACTATTCCAACAAAGTTAGCTTTTAAAACGGTTAAGCTGACATCCTGAGAGCTCCTGTGTTGGACAGATAACGTTTATATCCAACTTGGGAAGGTTTAGTTAGTGTCATCAGCTCTAGACTTGCTGCTCACCCTCAGAAACACCAAACATTACATTCATAAAATTAACTCACTCGTAAAGGTGGTCTTATTAAGTGTATTTGGGGGATTATTGCTGCTGTTTGTTCATTTTCCAATGAAATCATGAGATCAAACAGAGACATGTTCACTTGTGTACTTCTAGAGCAGATTGGGACATGTCCCATGGTAGTTGTTGTGTGCGGCCTCGTGGCCTAATGGATAAGGCGTCTGACTTCGGATCAGAAGATTGCAGGTTCGAGTCCTGCCGGGGTCGCAGCGTTTTGAGGCTCTGATCGACCAAAATCACAGTATTCTCAGACAACAGAGCATATTAATTAATAACTTCACTAAATCTATAAGTTACAAATCTGAAGCTGTTTTCTTTTTGCAGGTTAAAGTTTTGCTTAATGAGCGAATGAAAACACATGCTGGGTTCAACATGATTCTGAAGGAAGTAAGAATTCAAGGAGACTTTATTGTAATTCGCATCACATGTGGTACATGGGGTGGACCGAAATAGGGATCTCAAGGTCCCAGTTACACCCAAAGAGCAATTATTGAATAAATAATAATAATAATAATAATAATAATAATAATGATTGAATAATATTATTGCTGTTCTGAAAAATCCAGTATAGAAATTTACATTTTTTCATTTGCTTAACAGCCTTTATCTTCTGTACTTTCAGAGCTAAATTACATAAAACAGTAAATCAGGAGATGTTTTATGTTCATGTATTATGTACAGTAAAAAAAGGCACTTTTTTAGAGTGTATACATTATAAATTATTTGTATTATAAAATATATATATAATTAAATATAAGTAATTCCAGGAGAAGCACCCCTCATATATCATAGAATAACATATCACTTAGAACAACCTGTTCCAACATCAAATAAAGCATGGGATGTTCCAGTGTGTTTATTAACGTTATCATTTCTGTAATATTAGTGAAAATTGTGAAGCAGTATTTAACATAAAAACCGTCCCTTTGTAAGTATCCCTTCCTCCAGTGTTGTATTTTTGGGATTTGCAGTGTTAGATTATTACTCAATTGCACCTGGGCTCCCCATACAGCCAGAAAGTGAAATTCACTTTTACCCCACTGCTGTAAATACAAATCATGCATTGCGTGCCTGCTGTACACATGCATTTGTTGATAAGCTGAGAGATCGAGAAAGTTCTTTAGTTCCCAGACTACAGTTACTCTGGTGTTTGTTCATTTTTGGGCGGTCTTGTTCCAATGAAATCATGAGATCAAGCAGAGACATGTTCACTTGTGTACTTCTAGAGCAGATTGGGACATGTCCCAGGGAGTTGTTGTGTGCGGCCTCGTGGCCTAATGGATAAGGCGTCTGACTTCGGATCAGAAGATTGCAGGTTCGAGTCCTGCCGGGGTCGCAGCGTTTTGAGGCTCTGATCGACCAAAATCACAGTATTCTCAGACAACAGAGCATATTAATTAATAACTTCACTAATTCTATAAGTTACAAATCCGGAGCTGTTTTCTTTTTGCAGGTTAAAGTTTTGCTTAATGAGCGAATGAAAACACATGCTGGGTTCAACATGATTCTGAAGGAAGTAAGAATTCAAGGAGAATTTATTGTAATTCGCATCACATGTGGTACATGGGGTGGACCGAAATAGGGATCTCAAGGTCCCAGTTACACCCAAAGAGCAATTATTGAATAAATAATAATAATAATAATAATAATAATAATAATAATGATTGAATAATATTATTGCTGTTCTGAAAAATCCAGTATAGAAATTTACATTTTTTCATTTGCTTAACAGCCTTTATCTTCTGTACTTTCAGAGCTAAATTACATAAAACAGTAAATCAGGAGATGTTTTATGTTCATGTATTATGTACAGTAAAAAAAGGCACTTTTTTAGAGTGTATACATTATAAATTATTTGTATTATAAAATATATATATAATTAAATATAAGTAATTCCAGGAGAAGCACCCCTCATATATCATAGAATAACATATCACTTAGAACAACCTGTTCCAACATCAAATAAAGCATGGGATGTTCCAGTGTGTTTATTAACGTTATCATTTCTGTAATATTAGTGAAAATTGTGAAGCAGTATTTAACATAAAAACCGTCCCTTTGTAAGTATCCCTTCCTCCAGTGTTGTATTTTTGGGATTTGCAGTGTTAGATTATTACTCAATTGCACCTGGGCTCCCCATACAGCCAGAAAGTGAAATTCACTTTTACCCCACTGCTGTAAATACAAATCATGCATTGCGCGCCTGCTGTACACATGCATTTGTTGATAAGCTGAGAGATCCAGAAAGTTCTTTAGTTCCCAGACTACAGTTACTCTGGTGTTTGTTCATTTTTGGGCGGTCTTGTTCCAATGAAATCATGAGATCAAGCAGAGACATGTTCACTTGTGTACTTCTAGAGCAGATTGGGACATGTCCCAGGGAGTTGTTGTGTGCGGCCTCGTGGCCTAATGGATAAGGCGTCTGACTTCGGATCAGAAGATTGCAGGTTCGAGTCCTGCCGGGGTCGCAGCGTTTTGAGGCTCTGATCGACCAAAATCACAGTATTCTCAGACAACAGAGCATATTAATTAATAACTTCACTAAATCTATAAGTTACAAATCTGAAGCTGTTTTCTTTTTGCAGGTTAAAGTTTTGCTTAATGAGCGAATGAAAACACATGCTGGGTTCAACATGATTCTGAAGGAAGTAAGAATTCAAGGAGACTTTATTGTAATTCGCATCACATGTGGTACATGGGGTGGACCGAAATAGGGATCTCAAGGTCCCAGTTACACCCAAAGAGCAATTATTGAATAAATAATAATAATAATAATAATAATAATAATAATAATAATAATAATAATAATGATTGAATAATATTATTGCTGTTCTGAAAAATCCAGTATAGAAATTTACATTTTTTCATTTGCTTAACAGCCTTTATCTTCTGTACTTTCAGAGCTAAATTACATAAAACAGTAAATCAGGAGATGTTTTATGTTCATGTATTATGTACAGTAAAAAAAGGCACTTTTTTAGAGTGTATACATTATAAATTATTTGTATTATAAAATATATATATAATTAAATATAAGTAATTCCAGGAGAAGCACCCCTCATATATCATAGAATAACATATCACTTAGAACAACCTGTTCTAATATTAAATAAAGCATGGGATGTTCCAGTGTGTTTATTAACGTTATCATTTCTGTAATATTAGTGAAAATTGTGAAGCAGTATTTAACATAGAAACCGTCCCTTTGTAAGTATCCCTTCCTCCAGTGTTGTATTTTTGGGATTTGCAGTGTTAGATTATTACTCAATTGCACCTGGGCTCCCCATACAGCCAGAAAGTGAAATTCACTTTTACCCCACTGCTGTAAATACAAATCATGCATTGCGTGCCTGCTGTACACATGCATTTGTTGATAAGCTGAGAGATCCAGAAAGTTCTTTAGTTCCCAGACTACAGTTACTCTGGTGTTTGTTCATTTTTGGGCGGTCTTGTTCCAATGAAATCATGAGACCAAGCAGAGACATGTTCACTTGTGTACTTCTAGAGCAGATTGGGACATGTCCCAGGGAGTCATCGTGCATGGCCTTGTGGCCTAATGGATAAGGCGTCTGACTTCGGATCAGAAGATTGCAGGTTCGAGTCCTGCCGGGGTCGCAGTGTTTTGAGGCTCTGATGGACACAAATCACAGTATTCTCAGACAACAGAACATATTAATTAATAACTTCACTAAATCTATAAGTTACAAATCTGAAGCTGTTTTTTTTTTGCAGGTTAAAGTTTTGCTTAATGAGCGAATGAAAACACATGCTGGGTTCAACATGATTCTGAAGGAAGTAAGAATTCAAGGAGACTTTATTGTAATTCGCATCACATGTGGTACATGGGGTGGACCGAAATAGGGATCTCAAGGTCCCAGTTACACCCAAAGAGCAATTATTGAATAAATAAAATAATAATAATAATAATAATAATAATAATAATAATTGAATAATATTATTGCTGTTCTGAAAAATCCAGTATAGAATTTTAAATTTTTTAAATTAAGTTAAAATAATTCAAATAAGTTACAAATCTGAAGCTGTTTTTTTTTGCAGGTTAAAGTTTTGCTTAATGAGCGAATGAAAACACATGCTGGGTATAATTAAATATAAGTAATTCCAGGAGAAGCACCCCTCATATATCATAGAATAACATATCACTTAGAACAACCTGTTCTAATATCAAATAAAGCATGGGATGTTCCAGTGTGTTTATTAACGTTATCATTTCTGTAATATTAGTGAAAATTGTGAAGCAGTATTTAACATAGAAACCGTCCCTTTGTAAGTATCCCTTCCTCCAGTGTTGTATTTTTGGGATTTGCAGTGTTAGATTATTACTCAATTGCACCTGGGCTCCCCATACAGCCAGAAAGTGAAATTCACTTTTACTCCACTGCTGTAAATACAAATCATGCATTGCGCGCCTGCTGTACACATGCATTTGTTGATAAGCTGAGAGATCCAGAAAGTTCTTTAGTTCCCAGACTACAGTCACTCTGGAGTTTGTTAATTTTCGGGCAGTCTTGTTCCAATGAAATCATGAGATCAAGCAGAGACATGTTCACTTGTGTACTTCTAGAGCAGATTGGGACATGTCCCATGATATTGTTGTGTGTGGCCTCATGGCCTAATGGATAAGCAGTATTTAACATAGAAACCGTCCCTTTGTAAGTATCCCTTCCTCCAGTGTTGTATTTTTGGGATTTGCAGTGTTAGATTATTACTCAATTGCACCTGGGCTCCCCATACAGCCAGAAAGTGAAATTCACTTTTACCCCACTGCTGTAAATACAAATCATGCATTGCGCGCCTGCTGTACACATGCATTTGTTGATAAGACTCGATATTATTTTTGAAAAAATAATAATAATATGTTTTTAGTGTCAAAAACATGAAACTGATTTGGAGTGTATAAATTATTTGTATTATATATATATATAATTAAATATAAGTAATTCCAGGAGAAGCACCCCTCACATTTCATAGAATAACATATCACTTAGAACAACCTGTTCCAACATCAAATAAAGCATGGGATGTTCCAGTGTGTTTATTAACGTTATCATTTCTGTAATATTAGTGAAAATTGTGAAGCAGTATTTAACATAGAAACCGTCCCTTTGTAAGTATCCCTTCCTCCAGTGTTGTATTTTTGGGATTTGCAGTGTTAGATTATTACTCAATTGCACCTGGGCTCCCCATACAGCCAGAAAGTGAAATTCACTTTTACCCCACTGCTGTAAATACAAATCATGCATTGCGCGCCTGCTGTACACATGCATTTGTTGATAAGCTGAGAGATCCAGAAAGTTCTTTAGTTCCCAGACTACAGACACTCTGGTGTTTGTTCATTTTTGGGCGGTCTTGTTCCAATGAAATCATGAGATCAAGCAGAGACATGTTCACTTGTGTACTTCTAGAGCAGATTGGGACTTGTCCCAGGAAGTTGTCGTGTGTGGCCTCGTGGCCTAATGGATAAGGCGTCTGACTTCGGATCAGTAAATTGCAGGTTCGAGTCCTGCGGGGGTCGCAGTGTTTTGAGGCTCTGATGGACACAAATCACAGTGTTCTCAATTTTGTTCCACCCCATGTACCACATGTAATACGAATTACAATAAAGTCTCATTGAAATCAAAGTTTATTGTGATGTCACATGACACAGGTGTAAAGGTGAGAGAAAAACTTAAAAAAAAGAAATACTGAATACTGAACTTATAGAGATTATATATAATATTCTATATTTACATTATCATTACCTGAAAGGGTGTGAATTCAGGTGTAGTGCGGGTGGGGAGAACTCTTTGGCCTTTGTGGGTGCAGTCTGACTGAGCAAGGGAGCTCCAGTAGTAAGTGCAGAGTGTGTTTGTATGGGGAGGAGGTGGGATGATACAGGTGAGATAGCTTGTGGACTGTGGTCCGGTACTCTCTGCTATTGTTCATAAGGGTGAGATTCTTAGTCTGTCGGTAATTCTAAGTGTCTGTTGGGGGATTCTTGTTGGTGTTTGTTCATTTTTGGAGCCAGACGTTTTTCAAGCTGTCTTGTTCCAATCCCCAGAATAAAACCAAGATCAAGCAGAGGCATGTTCACTTGTGTACTTATGTACTAGAGCAAATTGGGACATGTCCTCCACTATTTGAACAAGAGACCTTGTGGCCTAACGGATAAGGCGTCTGACTTCGGATGTGCAGATTGCAGATCGAGGCTCTGCTAGACTAACCTCACAGTATTCTCAGATAAGATAGCTCATCATCATAGCCCTTAAATTTCAGATACACTCCTGAGCTCCCCCTTTTACTCTTCATTCACACACACAGCACATCGCTACTCTGCTTATTCATTCCAGTCTATCAATCTTGATGGATAAAATCAAACCCCCCCTAAATAATATCCAACAAATGGATATGATGGATAAAATCCCAAATAATATCTAATCTAATCTTAATGGATATAATCAAATCCGCCCATAAAATATCCAAACAATCTTAATGGATAAAAACAGTGAATAAAGTCCAGCTCTGCCTGTACCAGATCTCAGCAATTTTGATGGATTAAAACAAGCACCACCCAAATAATACCCACCAATTTCAACATATTAAATCAAGCTCCGCCCCATAATATCCAATCAAAGGTGATGCATTTTAAATCTAGACTCGATATTAATTTCTTTTATGATGAATGTTTTTCAGTTTCGTGTGGGTATTAAAACTTTATCACTGCTGGAAAAGATCTCGAGCCAGCCAGGAGTCGAACCTAGAATCTTCTGATCCGTAGTCAGGTCCAATCTCTGTAATGAACCCGGAGATCATTTAATAAACCCCCCCCCCGTTATGACATCATACAGAGACATGCCATGAAATCAAATGCTGTGTGATCTCGTGGCCTAACAGATAAGGCATCAGACTTTGGCTCAGAATGTTGTAGGTTCGAGTCCTGCCGGAGTCGTAGTGTTTTGAGGCTCTGATGGTCCAAAATCTCACGTGTTTGATTCAACATGTGATTCTAAAAGTGAGGTTTTGAGGTAAAATTATATTAATTAAAAACAGGTTTTCGACAGGACCGGGTCTTTTTCCTTTTTTATAATTTGCTGTAAGATAAAGTTAAGCCCATGAAAAGATCTCGAGCCAGCCAGGAGTCGAACCTTGAATCTTCTGATCCGTAGTCAGGTCCAATCCCTGTAATGAACCCGGAGATCATTTAATAAAATCCCCCCCGTTATGACATCATACAGAGACATGACCTGAAATCAAACATTAAAATCATAATGTTGCTTAAATAAGTTTGATCAAACCTTGATGAATTAATTTGCTGTAAGATAAAGTCAAGCCCAGGAAAAGGTTTCGAGCCAGCCAGGAGTCGAACCTAGAATCTTCTGATCCGTAGTCAGACGCGTTATCCATTGCGCCACTGGCCCGATAGTGGCGAGGAGAGGTACAGCCATTCATCAATTTCACAACAAAGGTCCCCACTTATTGATGCTCAGAAAACTCCAGTACAGAAAGTGAATCTTTTGTACATTTTAAACCATTTACTTTTATTACTGTTACATTTTAATTCGCTTAACAGCCTTTATCTTCTGTACTTTCAGAGCCAACTTACATAAAGCAGTAAATCAGGAGAGGTTTTATTGTTCAGGTATTATGTACAGTAAAAAGCACTTATTTTCTCATGTCTCATGTCCTCCCTTCCTTGATCTAACAATAAACGTCTTAGGAATGTTTTTGTAAATAAAAAAACCGAAATGTTTAAATATTAAGACGTTTAACGTTTTTAAAATATATAAATAAAATATTTTGATAAGACAAGTCTTTATCCAAGTAACTTATTTTAAATAAATATATTTATAGCATGATGTCGGACTCATTATTTGTGTTATAAAATATATTTACATACATACATCTATAAATGTTCAGGTCCTTTAAGCTTCGCTTAGCTTATCACTTAGGACAACATGTTTTGACATAAAATAAAGCAGTCTGCATGTTTTTCACGTTGTTAAAAAAAGTAATAGTTGGAAATATTTAATAATGTAATAGATGAAAAGGTTTCGAGCCAGCCAGGAGTCGAACCTAGAATCTTCTGATCCGTAGTCAGACGCGTTATCCATTGCGCCACTGGCCCGATGACGAAGAGCCACGACACAGCGGCTCATGTTTCAAAATAAGGGTCTCCTTAAACCACGAGTTTTAGTGTTTAAACCTTTACCACTGAATCCAATTACTCCTTACTGACTATTCCAACAAAGTTAGCTTTTAAAACGGTTAAGCTGACATCCTGAGAGCTCCTGTGTTGGACAGATAACGTTTATATCCAACTTGGGAAGGTTTAGTTAGTGTCATCAGCTCTAGACTGGCTGCTCACCCTCAGAAACACCAAACATTACATTCATAAAATTAACTCACTCGTAAAGGTGGTCTTATTAAGTGTATTTGGGGGATTATTGCTGCTGTTTGTTCATTTTCCAATGAAATCATGAAATCAAGCAGAGACATGTTCACTTGTGTACTTCTAGAGCAGATTGGGACATGTCCCAGGGAGTTGTCGTGTGCGGCCTCGTGGCCTAATGGATAAGGCGTCTGACTTCGGATCAGAAGATTGCAGGTTCGAGTCCTGCCGGGGTCGCAGTGTTTTGAGGCTCTGCTGGATAAACCTCACAGTACTCTCAGACAATATTGCATATTAATTAATAACTTCACTAAATCTTTAAATAACAATTCTGAAACAATCAATCTTACAGTGTACAGTTTTTCTCATCTAAAGCTTAATGAATGGATGAACACACACATATTGATAAAACTGTTCATATTTATTCTGTTTAATAAAAAAACTTTACAATAATATTAGACATTTTTTTATTACTTAATTTGTACATACCTCACCTATGGGACAATTCTGAGGGTCTGTGACTGACAGGGGGCCTAAACATATTAGAATAAGTGGTCATGGCTTTCAATACAAAATTATTAACATATCATTATTAATATAATATTATATTTACAATGTACTTATATAAAAATAAATAAATAATGGGGTCATTTGTCCTTACTCCCATCCGTCTCCCCATCCGCAGACCCCCAGCAGTGAACCAGCCCTACTCTCAACTGTGTTGAATGACGTGACAGTTGGCGTAATCGCAGGGGTGGGTGGGAATAATTTTTTTTTTATTATTATTATAATGCATTAGTTATTATTAGAATTAGAATTAATTAATATTACATTTAACCTGTAGATAATGTCAGTCTTCTCAGATGCTGAATTCCACTGTATGCCAAGGGGTAGATGTATGTTGTCAGGGTTGGTGCGGCCTGTGTGTGGTGGTAGGGTGGTGGCACTGTCCCTGGTAGCATCAGGTGACGCTTCTCAGATCTGAGAAAGAGAGACAGGCAGAGGCACACAATGAATACTTTTGATCGAATACTTTTGTTTAAAATGGCATTTAATCCAGTCAACGTTCTGGCCAAACCTCGTCATCCCGGGAAAATAAATATTTGACCCCAGACGTCAGTCTAGAAAAGCATCAACGCGCACTGGCTGACGAATGAGGGCGTCACAATGCAGGGAAATGTGGAGGATTTGATGAAGTGTATAGCAAACCTATAGGCCTATGTTAGAAATCTCTTACAGCTTATGCAAGCAGCCTGTGTATTCCTTTGCATTCTGGTGTTTTCTTGTCCAACGTCGGTGAAACAGGTGTGCTAGGGCAAGAAAACGCCAACCTGCTGAGTGCAGGTGGACTTCAGAGTCACCTGCAGAAACACAGGTGCATTATTCCCTGACTGGGACAGTACAATCAGCCTTTTAGGCCCTTGACTTCCAATTTTAGCTATAAGCTCTGTCTCTAAACACAAGACAAACAAACAAACAAACAATCAGGTGTTTAGTTCTGGCGGTTTTTCAGCTCTCACACACCCAACTCAACTTTCTGACTTGGTTCAGCAGCTTCAGTGGATGTGCCTGAGCAAAAACCACCAGCTCCAGTCCTGGAAAGGAAGGCCGCTCCCACTTCTGTCTTTCATAATCAAGGGCACAGATGCAGTTTAATATACTATAAACCTATATAATGTAAATTGTATATGCATGGGCGGAGAACAATTCATCAGATTTTAGGTTTATAAGTGCAGCAGAATGAATAAAAAAAAACATTAATAATAACAATAATCTATTCTTCCAAATAAATTTCAATAAATCCTTAATCGATATACCTCAAATGCATGCAATGTCTGATGATGTCACAATCATTTAATTATGTTATTTCTAATATATAATAGTATATAACATTGTCCTCTGCAGCCTTTGTGTCTTAAGGCCTATGTCTTGCCTGTCTTCCTTGTCTTTTATATTATTTTTAGATTGTATATTTTGATTAAAATGTGTGTCATATTGACACGTGCATCAAGAGAAAGTCCTTGTTCATGTACTATTTTTATAAAATAAATAAAAATGAACAGATTCTGGGAAGGGCCTTGTTTAACCGGTAGTGAGCAGTATCACCCTTCTTCCGCCAGATGTCGCCCTTCACCTCCTTTCACAAACAGCAGGTCCTGAGGAAGATCGCCGCTCGCTGAGCTTTGAGTCATCAGCTGATTTCTGCTGATTTCTGCTGATTTCTGCTGATTTTGTTATTTCAGAACATTTTTAATTGCAGTTCAGAATTTAACTTCCGTATTTTAGAACAGTTTCACTAATTAATATTTAATACATTTCGCACAACAACAAGCAGATCCCTTAAAGACGCGGCTCTCTGTCCTCTGACGTCCTCACGCGCATCCCAGCATCTCGCCGCTGTCAAGCAAAAATCCTGTATCTCCATTTTTCCAATTTTTCACCTTTTAATAACAATTATATTAATTTTTTTTACTCTTTTTACTCCAATAGGAATGCAGAAATGCTCCAAATGACTGAATTATTTTCCCTTCACATCGAATCCTATTAAAGGTTAAGAAGGCTGTTCTTTCTGTGAAGAGATACGAGGATTTTATCTTTATTTATATGGTTTAGACTGTTTGTGCAAAAAATGCAGACATACGTTTGTTTTCTCTATAAATAAAATATTAAAAATAAAGACAGAATTAATAAATAAAAATAATATCCAAACCCAACATCAGCACTGAGCTGTGGGGTATTTGGTAGATGCCAACCACATACAGCTCCTATTTTGTAATAACTGAGTACAGAGAAGAAGACACATATAATAATTTTTTTTTTTAAAAACGATCACATTTGAAACGTTATTATTATTATTATTATTATTATTATTATAATAATAAATTCGTAAAAGGTTAAAAGGATCCTTAAATCTCCCCCTGGTTCTTCACCCTCACCTCTCTGTGCAGACCTGGCTCTCTGGGGTCAAAGAGCCCTTTGTGAGACATCCCCATTATAAAAGTCTTAAGGTTCAATTTACTGACAGCACTAATAAATGATCAATATCCACTTCAGTCTCATTTCTCCTTTTTAATTACAATAATTCTGCCAATAAATGCAGAGAAATTGAAATAATAATGATCAGTTATATTAGATAAGGGCTGATAAATGTGGGCAAAGCATTTTCGTGTTAAAATGCTGAAATGAGGTGTTTTCAGTGGGTGGATATGAAGAGAAGGTTCTGATCACTGATCACAAATGTGTTATTATTATTATTATTATTATTATTATTAATAATAATAATAATAATAATAATAAATAAAGCACTGAATTAATACTGCATTAATGGTTTACTTTATTCGTTCTGCTCGAATATTGAATAAAATCTAATAAAAAGGCTCTTCGATCGCTCAGATAACCCATGCATGTGATTATACACGTGGTATTTTGTGTAATTTGAGAAAACTGTGGGAGCCCTTTTGTTTAATGGAAATTTGCACGTGCGTTTAAAACAGCGAAATCACAGATCAGCGTTTAACAAAACGAGTTCAGGCAGAAAACGCTGGATTCATAATTAAGCATTTCTAAAACGAAATGATCATTTAGAATAAGCATTTCTAATTAAAACCCTCGATTCAAATCGAATTATTTCCCGTGCAAAATCCTTATATTTATAATTATCCGTTTTAAACAGCAGCGTTGATTCAGTTCATCTCCTCGCCGCTGGAGGTCGCTGCTGTTACAGCGACTCTGCCAGAAGCCCGTTTTGCTTTTCTCGTGTTGCTAATTAGCCTCATTTCCAGCCTCTGGATGTGCTTAAAATGGCAGAAATCATTTAGAAGAGAACCTGCTTAAGCTGTTGAAAATTATTCTGTCAATTAATATCAACAATTTACAGCTTTTAACCACCTGCCAGGGAAAACAGATCAGTGAGACACATAGCAGGAGAACAAATGGAAGACATGTCCCTTACTATGTCCCTCTCAGTAGATCACAAACACATTAATTCAGTAAATCATTCAATTTATTTGTTTAAATAAAAAAAATATATAAATCACATCAAGATGAAAGTTGATATTTGAAGGCCCGATCCACACTGCTGAATTAGCATACATGTGTGCATGGGATTGCGTCCAGCTAGACTCCAAATGAACCTTGTAAGAGTTAGCCTACTTCAGCACTGTAGGTGTTAATTCAGAACTGGGGGTGTTAATTCAACACTGGAGGTGGTAAAGTAACCGTTCAGTCAGAAATGCTAATGTTTCCAATGTTGAATGAAAGTGAATAGCCAGCAATTAGCATTATGCAAATACTAGCTGGTGCTTTCTAGCTTCCATTCAGTGTTAGCCACATTAGCCTGCTTGGCGAACTGTTTTTACTGCACGAAGACACACGTTCAGTCTGCAGTCTGCAGTAAGCCCCGGCCAGAGGCTCGCTCATGGCCCGTACTAGGCCGGAGCACGTCTCTCACACTCACACACACACAAGGCCTTCGCTTGACCTCACTGACCTGTGCTAAACAGAAAGGCTGGACCCTTAAACGGTGCACTTAATAATCACAAAACCAGGAAGGCAGGGGTCAGGACCCTTCCGCCACTGTCCACTCAGACCCGAAGTCATTGCTTTCTCGTTAAAAACAAGTGTGTTTTGCTTAACAATTAAGTATAACCGGGGAACAGCTCGTTGGGACATGTACGGGTGTGGGTTTGGAGAGGAAGAGGCCGAGCTTTTCTTTTTCATTACTGTAAATATGGTTGTGAACTGTGCGGCACGGTATAAATAAAAACCCGTCTTTAGAGCCTAAATGCTGGAGGATGACTGACTGAAATTGATTAGCATGTATTATTCTTGAGTGCTGTAGGGCACGAGCCTGCATGTGTGCAGTGTGTGTAGAGGAAAAATTAAAATGAATAGGCCTCATGACTCACGCAAAGATTAGAAGACAGATTTTGTTTATGATTCAATTTAACAGAAGTATTGAAGATGTACCTCTGTGCCAACCACCTATATTAAGGTCTATATTTGAGGATGAGGGGTGATTTACCCACAGAATGGCCTCAATTACAAGCCCCAGAAGAGCTCAGTTCAATGATGATGATGCTTCACACAGCTGGTATTTGTATGTTTATATATATTACATATATATATATATATATATATATATATATATATATATAGTTTTTTATATGTTTTTATATATTATTTGTATATATTGTTTTTATATGTTACTATATATATATATATATATATATATATATATATATATATATATAGTAACATATAAAAATATATATGTTAATATAGTATATATATATATATATATATATATATAATGTACACATTTTTAAAAATGACTAAATTACAAAATTGGACCACAGAGTAACATTACATTCCTTGCTCCTTGGGGGACAAATGTACCTGTGACAGTACCCTATTTACCAGCAGTGTAAGCATGGCAACTTTTAAAGGAACCCTGACTTTTAAGACCTTTTCATGACCCTTTATTAATTAAACCAATTATTATTAAAATAGATTTATATCTAAACTAATTTAAATATACAAGTCAGCCTTTCCAGCTTTAGCTAGAGTATGGCATCACCCAAGCGACCAACTTTACTGACTGTCTTCTGTAGGACAGTGAGTCCAGTACAACCAGTGCAGACAATATCTCAGTGCACCAGCGGTGACCTACTAGAAGGATCTTTTCCATTCTTGTAATCCATAAACAAAACACTCCTATTTAGTTTAGATATCATATTTAATGTATATGTTTATTATTATTGGACATTACACTAGAACACTAAAGAATATATTTTTCACAGTGTTCCTTTTAGAGATCTGCTGTTAAATAAAGTGGATGGAGCCACTTATAGATAGTGTTCTCTGGTGGAAGATTTCACACGTCCCAGCTGCATTTATCTACATCTATAATCCCTGCATTAATAAATGTAATGAGTGTGATTATGTAAAAGTGTGAAAGTGCATTCCAAGCCCTATAGTCACAATAGTCACAATGATCTGCATCACTTATATTATTAGACTATTAAAGCAGGAGAAAGATAAGCTTAAAAATAATAATAATAAAAAGTATATTTTAACTCACTTACGTTTTAATGATATTCCAGAACTGCTGTTGTGGAATCAATGTAGAAAATAATTTCTGAAGATGAAATAATCTAA
Source organism: Salminus brasiliensis (assembly GCF_030463535.1). Lineage (NCBI taxonomy): Eukaryota > Metazoa > Chordata > Actinopteri > Characiformes > Bryconidae > Salminus > Salminus brasiliensis. Next base: position 33,480,416 of record NC_132894.1, read on the forward strand.
TAAAATCAATCAGTTAGTCTCACACCATTGTTTTTTAAATTAGAGCTGACTGCCCTCACATCCAGCACATAGAAAATAAAAGAGCCTTTTTAATTTGTTATATTTCATTAATTTAATTTGTTTATTTAATTGTTTAGGGTGATTACATAGAAGTACCACCACGGTTCTTCGTGATGGTGATTCTTTGAGCAACCATGAGATGTGTGAGGATGAGGAACCGTTACAAACTTCCTAATGGGACAGCTGCTAAATCCTAGAACCATAAGAACCATTTAGGATCTATCTACCTAACTATTTTTTTGTAGATAGTAGAGTGCAGCTCTTTTCTATTGGATTATTTAGAGATGCTGATCGTTTAATGTGGTGAAAGTGGACATGTGCTCCAATCTGTGATGTCGTGAAGGCGACAAGTGAAGGATAAAATTACTATTTTTATATAAAAATAATAAAACGATTTTAAAATAGCTGCTTTAATGAGTTTAACATTAGACAGTTGTTTTTGTGTGGTAATAATAATTACCCAGGGAAACGCATCGTATGGGAAAGCAAAGTTTAAAAGGGTTACAGGGTTTGTGTGGGGTTGTGGGGGACCGTCCAGGGGCTTGGAGCTATAACGAGTCTAGGGAAGGATGGTAACAACAATGTAGGTAAATACGTGTATACATACATAGACATAAATATAAAGGTTTATATAGATCGATAAAGAGAGAAAGAGTGATAGATAGAGTATAATAGATATATATGTATAATATATATATATATAGAGAGAGAGAGAGAACACCATCCTCTCGTGCTATCTGCATCTCCCTGATTGTTTTCTCTCCTCCTCCCTGATTGGTCCATTCCTCTCCCTCACCGCTCGCCCTGATTGGTCGCGCGCGTTTCTCTCCTTCGCTCTGATTGGCCAATCGCTCGCCTTCGCAGCCTCGGTGACGTCACTGCAGGAGAGAAGTGACTGAGCTGGAGGCGATTAGAGCGAAACTGGAGAGAGTGAGAGCTGGAGAGAGCAGCACGCGCGCACACGCAGAGAGCGAGCGAGCGAGAGGGAGGGATGGAGGGATGCACAGACGCACCGACGCACCGACCCGAAGACGACGGCCTGGCAGCACGGAGCGAAGCCCGGCCTTCTGTTAAGTGTAGCTTAGAGGTGTTTTCCATCAAATCCCAAAGCTGGAGATAAACTGGCCGCTTCTGCTCTCTCTGGATCTCTCTCTCTCTCTCTCTCTCTGGATCTGTAAGAGTCTGGAAAAGCCACTGATAGAGGGAGACGCTCGGTCCTGCTTCTAACGATGATGATGATGATGAAGATGATGATGAGTTAGTGTGTGTGTGTGTGCGTGTGTGTGTGTTTTATGTAGTCTATGTTGATGAAGTGCTGAACACAGTCTCAATGGCCTCACACACACTGAGCCTCGACATGTGCCTAACATACGACCACCTGCCCACCTCTCCGTCTGGCCATGGCACAGAAGAGCAGGGAGGACATCAAAAGATCAAAAGTAAGTAAGACTTTCTTTAATTGCTTTGATTGTTGTTGTCGTTGTTGTAGTTAGTTGAAATTAATGCAGGAATTAAATCCCTGAAGTTATAAAGTTTGCCCTCGGTGTTGGATTCAGCCCAGCTGGACAGAATAGGTGTGTTTTAGGCTCTGTAGGCTTTAATCCAGCACTCGGGGTGTCTGTTCAACCCTCCAGCCCGCCGTAGATTCGTCTTTGGTGTTCACACTGCAGGTGTGATTCCCACTCTGATGTATATCTTCCTGTATGTTAGCTAATATATATATACAGCATATATGTGTAATATGCATTATTGGATTATGCATTGACTCCTGACTTCTGTACTGATTGAGTAATATGTGATAATCTGGAGCTACATAATACCGGATTATTAAATTGGATAATTTAGATTCACACCTCAATTAAACCGGTTTTAGTTGCTTAATGAAACAAAGATGTGCTTGGGTGTATTGCAGCCTAACAGGCAATTGCAGGCCTTCATGCAATCCGCAGCATTAATGTAGAATATCAGAACATCCAGCATCACGTGAATAAATGTTTTTTTTTATATATATATTAAAATATTATTAATATTTATATTCTGTGTAAATGTATCATGATCCAGCACACCGAATGTGAGCAGACGTGGTTATTATTGGTTCTCTAATTATTAAAATGCTCTAATCTGGAGTAAAGGGCATAAGAATAAGAAGGAGCACGTGATTCACGTTCAGCACAACAGGTAGACGAGTCAGACGCCGTGACGTCACACGGCCGGACGTGTGAACGTCACGGACCCTTCTTCGTTTTTAGTTACTAATGATGATATTTTGCTTCGTTTAAGGTCAGTTTTACTTTTTATTGCGTTAATTCATGTTTTAACCATAAAAAAGAAAAAATAATTTACGAGAATTAAAATTTTAAATTAAATTAAAATTAAAAACTAATATTATTAATGGTATTAATCAATTGTTTAGAACTGTTTAATCACTAAAACGGGCAAAATAAGATTCTATGAAAGTGTATTTATATATATATATATATATATATATATATATATATATATATATATATAATTATGAATGGTAGATAAATACCCTGCTTAGAGTTTGGGGTCGTGGATGTTCAGCACGATGGTAAAGATGAGGGTCCCTTACGGCCCCTAATTATGAATTTAGCTAATTGCTGGGAGAGAGTCATTAAGCATTAATGGTGCACAGAAAGAGAGGGAGTGAGAGGAAGTTCAACAGGACACCGTGTTGAAGTGACCGTCTGACGATTCCCCAGTTAAAGCTCATGGCGATGTTTGTTCTTCTCATCTGCATAATTTATTCATACTAATTCAGCAATTAAATATTTGTGTTGATGATGATAGACATGCACGCAAATTCCATGCACATGCATTTCTATTCACTTTCATTACAAATTAAAGTGGAGTTTAAAGCATTTCTGTTCACGTTTCTCCTCACGTGCGCGTAAATACACAGGAGAAATGGGAATAACTCTCCTGATGTGCACGAACGTGTCGAATTGGTGGGATTAATCAGGCCTACCTTATTATGCACGTAACGATTTTGCGTGCATAGCAATATGCACGGATGCATCCACGTGCACAGCCCTGATGTATTTAAGAGCCTGTAGCGCGTGTTTGCTGCATGCATTAACCTCTCCTGTGTTGATTAGGTGTCTGGATGAGCTGCTGTGTACCGGTCTGCACGCACTGTGAAGGAGGTTGCTGCTATCTTTGGTTATCTAGCTGTATGAGTGTTTCTGTGCCATCATAAAGCTAGATAACCGAAAGTAGGAACGGCCTCCTCTGCTGCAGGACAGCAACACACTCGCACGTGCGCGGGGAGCCCCTGTAAGGTAAGCAGACGCGCAGGATGGCGAAGCTGAGCTTTTGGCACCAGGCTTTTAATTGGAGTTATTGGTTATTGTAGATTAATTGGGATCTGACGGATCGTATGGAGTTATAGTAGAGGCCTGGTCTGCAGATAGCGCGGTCTGCACGGGCTCAATTGGCCTGTTTCGCGTGAATTGCAGAGCTTAATAATAGTTTTTGTTATATTGGTTAAATAATAAAAAAAACACTGTTTATATAAATAGTATATAAATTAAAAAAGACTATATAAAATATAAAAAAATGAATAAAATAGTATATTAAATGAAACGACTTTATAAAGACTGGTATTTTAAAAACATAAATAAATAAATAAATAAATGAATGAATATTTCACGTGGCGATCACACGTTTTTCACGTGATGTAGTCAAACAAAATCACGTTCATATTCACAAGTGTTTTTCTGATGTGAGTCAAAAAAATAAGCTATATATATATATATATATATATATATATATATATATATATATATAGCCTAATTATATATGTCTATATATATATATATATATAAAAGGCTATTTTTAATATTTATATAATATTTAATATTGCAAATAATTATATAATTAACGTTTTTACACAAACCTCAGGAAAAGAGAGAGAGAGAGAGCGCATCTCAACAGTATACTCGCTCCACCCTAGATGCCTTACATGTTACACTAGGCGGATACTTCACATAGGCCATGAACTCTTAGCCTGAAATGACTGTGCTGTGTTTCATACACCAGCTCAGAATAGTTGGTCCAGGGCTGTGGCTTTAGCATTGCGCCTCACTCCATTCACACATCGGCTCGAATCACCCTGGCTCATCCCAGCCTCCTCTCACTAATTGCCTCTGTACAACACAAGCCAGCGGCAGCGGCTGTAGTTCGAGCAGGCTCTCGAAATCCAGCCACTTTCTGTGGGCCAGCAGTGTGGATTCGTAGCAGTCAGGCCTTCTGGGACCTTCAGGATGAAGGCTGTAGTGTTTGGTGTCTGGCTGGGCTGCACCCCAGTGGCTCAAGCTTAGTAGTGTTCTGGGTATGTTCAGCCAGTGGAAGAATGCTTAGCTGGTGTGTAGAATTTTATGATTGACATATTACAGAACTCTATGTGTTTAACAGTTCTGTCATGCTTAGTAATTCTAGGATGCTCGGCTAGTGTGTGTGTGTGGAGCTGTATTCTCAGCTGGTGTGAAGGGCCGTTCTACAGTGCTTAGCTGGTGCTCTAATGTATGGCTGATGAATAGAGTTCTGAATAGAGTTATATCATTATTAACTACTGTAGCTTTGTGCTTTTTTTTAGCGCCTTAGTTGACGTTAATGTTGTGTATCGAGTTCTGTAATGCTTAGTCTGTGTATGGGGTTCTGTAGTTGTTTGATGTATAGAGTTATATAATACTGGTGTATAGAGCTACTTATGTACTACTTATGTGGTGTATGTGGAGTTCTGAAATTCTTAACTATTAACTGGTGTATAGAGTTCTACAATTTTCAAGCTGGTGTATAGAGTACTTTTTTGTGTATAGAGTTTAGTGTATATAGTGTATGTTCTATTGATGTATGATCTATTTAAGATGACTATCACTATTACTATAAGATTACTATCACTTTAAGATGATATATGAAGTTCTATACTATGTATTTTGTGTGCAGATTTCTTTAATTCTTCTAGTGTGTAGAGTTCTATAATTCTAAAATGATATAATGAATTTCTATACTACATATCTTGTTTATATAGTTCTATAATTCTTTAGTGTGTAGAGTTCTATAATTCTAAGATGATATATGAAGTTTTATACTGTATATCTTGTTAATATAGTTCTATAATTCTTTAGTGTGTAGAGTTCTATAATTCTAAGATGATAAATGAATTTCTATACTACATGTATTGTGTATAAAGTTCTATAATTCTTTAGTGTGTGGTGTTCTATAATTTTAAGCTGGTGTATAGAGTTCTGTAATTCTTTAGTGTGTAGTTATATAATTTTAAGCTGGAGTATAGAGTTCTTTAATTCTTTAGTGTGTAGTTCTATAATTTTAAGCTGGTGTATAGAGTTCTGTAATTCTTTAGTGTGTAGAGTTCTATAATTTTAAGCTGGAGTATAGAGTTCTTTAATTCTTTAGTGTGTAGTTCTATAATTTTAAGCTGGAGTATAGAGTTCTTTAATTCTTTAGTGTGTGGTGTTCTATAATTTTAAGCTGGTGTATAGAGTTCTGTAATTCTTTAGTGTGTAGTTATATAATTTTAAGCTGGAGTATAGAGTTCTTTAATTCTTTAGTGTGTAGTTCTATAATTTTAAGCTGGTGTATAGAGTTCTGTAATTCTTTAGTGTGTAGAGTTCTATAATTTTAAGCTGGTGTATAGAGTTCTGTAATTCTTTAGTGTGTAGTTATATAATTTTAAGCTGGTGTATAGAGTTCTTTAATTCTTTAGTGTGTAGTTCTATAATTTTAAGCTGGTGTATAGAGTTCTGTAATTCTTTAGTGTGTAGTTATATAATTTTAAGCTGGTGTATAGAGTTGTTTAATTCTTTAGTGTGTAGTTATATAATTTTAAGCTGGTGTATAGAGTTCTGTAATTCTTTAGTGTGTAGTTATATAATTTTAAGCTGGTGTATAGAGTTGTTTAATTCTTTAGTGTGTAGTTATATAATTTTAAGCTGGTGAATAGAGTTCTGTAATTCTTTAGTGTGTAGTTCTATAATTTTAAGCTGGTGAATAGAGTTCTGTAATTCTTTAGTGTGTAGTTATATAATTTTAAGCTGGTGAATAGAGTTCTGTAATTCTTTAGTGTGTAGTTCTATAATTTTAAGCTGGTGTATAGAGTTCTGTAATTCTTTAGTGTGTAGTTCTATAATTTTAAGCTGGTGTATAGAGTTCTGTAATTCTTTAGTGTGTAGTTCTATAATTTTAAGCTGGTGTATAGAGTTCTGTAATTCTTTAGTGTGTAGTTATATAATTTTAAGCTGGTGTATAGAGTTGTTTAATTCTTTAGTGTGTAGTTATATAATTTTAAGCTGGTGTATAGAGTTGTTTAATTCTTTAGTGTGTAGTTATATAATTTTAAGCTGGTGAATAGAGTTCTGTAATTCTTTAATGTGTAGTTCTATAATTTTAAGATGGTGAATAGAGTTCTGTAATTCTTTAATGTGTAGTTCTATAATTTTAAGATGGTGAATAGAGTTCTGTAATTCTTTAGTGTGTAGTTCTATAATTTTAAGCTGGTGTATAGAGTTCTGTAATTCTTTAGTGTGTAGTTCTATAATTTTAAGCTGGTGTATAGAGTTCTGTAATTCTTTAGTGTGTACTTATATAATTTGAAGATGGTGTATAGAGTTCTTTAATTCTTTAGTGTATAGAGTTATATAATTCTAAGATGATATATGAAGTTCTATTCAGCGTATCTTGTTTATATAGTTCTATGAATCCTTACTGTTTAGAGTTCTATAATTTCTAGCTGGTGTATAGAGTTTAGAGCATAGCGTATTCGTTTATCTCTTGCAGGGAGTTCTATATTGGTGCTAGATGTCTTTGATAGCGTATGGGGTTCTGGTTAGCTCCTGGGTTGAACTACATAGAATCCTAGAGCATCTCTCAGGGCCAGCGCTTGTGTTCTGAATAGAATGCTGAGGATCCTAGAGAAGTGCTCTCACAGGACGCATATATAATCAGCCAGCGTCAGCATTCTGTTTAGAACACAGATATGAAGATGGGTGTGCAGACGTTCTCCATGACTGAAGCATGGTTCTAATGGGTTTGATTGCCCTGTGAATGGCCAAGACGAGCTTTTCCCACGCCGAGGTTTTGTTCTTGTAGTCTGGTTGGATTTTCCCTCGATTCAAAGACCTCAGGACATCATGAGTGGCCTTTTCGATTGGCTTTTGCTAGCACAAAACACACACCCTCTTCCTCTCCTGCCCACCTGCCCACCCCCACACACCCCATGCTCACAAGCTAGAGCGCACAGCCGTGTCACTTTATTTAAGGCAAAGCGAAACCACACCCTGCGCTAATTACTGGACACGCTTCATTTTACATGACCCGCTCACGTGGTGGGAATCTAGGCATCTGCACTGTAATATTCTAATATACTTTTATTAATATTTCATTGTGTGTGAGGACACATGGTCCAAAACTAATCTGGAATCATTCCCCTAGTCTTACAGTAGCTTAAGCACTAGAATGGTATTTTGTCCGTGGCTTTGTGCTTATTAGTCCGCACTCGTGCTTGTAAAGCCTTTTTAACTGCTTTAGTAACGGGTCACTCGGGCAGGCCAATGTCAAGTTTATGTAACTTTACAAATGGGATATTAGTGATGGAGTATAACCTGTAAGATTATTGAACGATACCGTCGCTGTGGTGCTTCAAAATGGCAACTTTATAGGATAAGGAAAAAAAATCTCCTGAACTGTCATTGGAAGATTTTACTCCAAGTCATTTTGGAGCATTTCTATTGGTCCGTCCATTAATTTCTGACACAATGTAAAGAAAAGAAATTGTACATATGTAATTACTTCTAAATACTTTATTAAATCAGAAACTCCTAGTGTGGTCTAGTGGCATATTTATGGCTGCTGTCCAATGAAAACCATGTATCTCCATTTTTGTTGTTTGGTTTTCCATGATTTGAACCCTGTAGCTGCTCTGTACGATGTGTCAATCATTCTGGATGAATGAACCAATAGAAATGCACTTATTTTACATTGACTTCAATTCAGTTAGGAACCTTTTTTTGGCTTCTTCTGTAAAGTCACCATTTTGGAGATACATGTTTTTCACTGGATAGAGACAATATAAACCCCCTATATCTTTATTGTATGTATTGTATTGTAATTGTATGTAGAAAACAAAAAATGCCAGATTCCAGTAATGTTTAAAAAAATGTAAAAATGGAGATACAAGGTTATAGTTTATGCCAGAGAAGTGTCTAAACAGTTGAAGGTCACTCCTAAGCAGTGGCTCCATGGTGGGACTGATGTTGTATAAAGCTGCTTGCTGAGGCCTGTGTGGTTAGTGGTTAGTCACAGGTGACCACATAATGCACCAGCACTGCCATTAGATGTAAGACGATACCTGATTAGGACCATGAAGGGTTAATGAATGCATTAAAACACTCTGACATATTAAATATTAGGCTTAATTTTATAATATCAAATATTTAACTTTTATTTTATTGTAAAAATAGTAGTATTGTAATATAGCACATAAATTACAATAGGACTAATAATTAAATTACAATTGATTGGTTATATGAAATCATTAATTGTGATCCTATATTACTGATTCTCAGTGTTTAATATTTGGAGGGATCTGAATATTATGTAAAAGTCATGTTTATGTTCTCGCAGCTCCTCCCTGACCGCAGCGTCTTTGTGAGAGACTGGAGGACCACTCCATGGAGAGGTACCACCTGGTGAGTACAGTGCAAGTCTACCACATTGCAGGGGAAGGTAGCTGTTGTGTGGTTAACTGGTAACAGTGCGGTCACAAAAATGACACCTCTACCACACACTGCACCACTGTACTGACATGGGCTTCCCACTGGGACAGCTTGGCAGCATGCATGTGACCAGGGCCTCTACCAGCAAGCAGTTGAAAAACGTGTCGAATGTTGCTTGTGATGGCAGCCCAACCCAGATCAACTGATATTTTTATTTATATGAAGGGAAAAGAGTGAATTTCAGCATCTTTCCCAGCATCTGTCACCTGCATTTGTATGTGTTTGTTTGTTAATGCCTTTTTTCAGAGAAAATGTTCTAAATGATGAGAGACAGGCTCATTTATAGTGTCCTGACCTTGTAAAATATTTTATTTTAATGATTATTTACTGAAAAGGCAGGAGCATTTAATTGTGGTTAAAGAGCTTAAAGTTATAATACACAGGATGTTTTATTATTACATATCAATACTTGTATACATGACAGCCTCAGCATATATATATATATATATATATTAGTGATAATATGCAAACAAATAAATATTAAACAAATAAATATAAATATTTTGTACATATAAAACATATAGAACCTGTATCACATGTCTATATATCATATATTAGCACATATTACATTATTAAGTACTTATATAGTACATTTATAGTAAGCATATATAGTACATTTGGGACAATATAATTACATACAGATAAGAGCAACATAATAAGGTACTAGACACTAATTAGGTGCTAAATCCTAGGAATAAGTAGATACCTAAATATATAATGTGTGGGGGATTTACACATAGGTACTAACATATACAATGAGCATATGGGGCTTATTATTAGTGCATATAGATATTATGTAAAATGTATTAGTGTATATATACATACTTACATATTTAGTACATATGGGCCAATTTAATTGCATGTATTTACTTACATTTATACTACATGGTGGGAATAGAATTCTTACACATATGTACTTGCATGTATTATAAACATATAGGGAATATAATACAGCACATAGTACATACAGATACTGATAGGTGCATATAGACAATGAGTGTGTGTGTGTAAGAATGATCTGTGAGCCTGCCGCCACTCTCTCACCCATCCACCCACCCTTCACCTGACCACGACATTCACAGATCCTCTCACAATTACTATCAACATAAACAGTGCAGCCATATTCCGGTGTTTTTCCAAAAATGGGACCCACCGTCCTCCACACACACATCTTTCCCATCTTGCCTAGGCGCTCAGAGATTCGACTGGCTTACTGGAACATAGAGGTCACAGTCGAAAAGACCATCTGTTCTAGTTCCGTGCCAGTGATTATTGCACAAAATGTTACGTAACGTGGCGTTTTTTGTGTTTGCTATGAAATGCGCGAAGTTCGTTATTATCATCTGTCAAAACGAGCGCTCGACACGTTCATCGACGATGTGGAACCGGAGCTAATGCGCAAAACCCAATGATGCCATGTTTAAAGCAAGGAAAACATATTGACTACGAACGGTAGATAAGATCAAAGAGACTGAGACCGAATCTGAATGTCTTTTGGCACGCTTCAGAATCCGCAGTTAGAATGACTCCAGGACATTAGGCCGAGGGGCTTGGGGAGGGGGGTGGGGGGGAGGGGGGCTTCAATGCGATAAATGATCAGAGAGAGGAAATTATATGTCTGTCTCCGTCTCAGTAATGATAAAAACGTATGGGTCACTATCACATTACATATTACTGTTATGTAAAATTAATGTGCGCTAAGAAATTTTGTCATCATTCATTAACAATGATCTTTTCCAGCTAAACTGGTTACCCAGTTAAATTGAATAAGGGCCGTGCGATGAAATTATAGGTGGACAGCAATTGATCGTGAAGCTGATTTAGTACACCTGTGCTGCGGCTGCCAACGTCAACCACACAACTAACTATGAGGGTTCTAGTTGGAAGAATGGAGGAGGGGGGGGGGCACATATACATCCACATTACTACGTTTAAAGTGTTAACACAGCACAATCCACTTATGAGAGCGGCGCAAACGGCTTTACTGAAGCAGAAAACGGTGAAGCTGAGCAGTCGTCAAGTTCTTTATGGTGAAGTTGCTTTGCATAGAATACAAAGGAATTACAGTTATTTTCTTTGATTTTTTTCCCGCTCTAAAGACAGATTATACGGTAGTTGCCATGACATCCGCTTTTGGCGGTGATAAAAGGGGGCTTTTTTTTTATTATTGTGCCTTACTTTCTTGTTTCCTCCCATAGTGACTGCCAGGCCATTCACACTGTCTTGATGGAGCACGACAGGAAAAAAAAATGGCACAACCACCCAAATGAAAGAATAGAAAATAATGGTCAACTCTCATCCTCCTTTCACTAGACCACCCCACACACCCCCCATCCCATCCGACTCCCACCATCAACGGAAGCGTTTAGTGCCATGTGTGCCCCCAGAGAGGGGGCCGCGGGAAGAGGGGAGGAAAAAATAAAAGACGAAGAAGACGACGACGAGCGAGAGGCTGCAGCTTGTGTGCCAGTGGGGACAAAGAGGCGGCTGCCAGTTGCCACGGACCACCCCCGCCCCCCCCAGCCCACACCCTCCACCCCCCAGATGCTGAAGATTGGAGCCCAGAACGAAAGGGTTGTGTGTGAGGAAGCCATCTTGATGGAGAAGCTGGCTGCCTGCTTCCTAAAATGGCTGTGTTGGCATGAGGTAGGTTTGCATCATTGCCTCTATTAGACCCAGCATTGGCCATTATTCCTAGTTCGCAGCAAAAGCTTCCAGCTCGCTTTCATCTCTCCATCAGCCATGCTGATCTCGCCAATTACCCCGGCAGGTCATTGCGAATGCAAAAAAGGGGGAAAAAAAGAAAAAAATAAATGAACGGAGCGAATAGGTGGACGAGCGCTCTATGCATATTCCTCTTGCCATGCACAGAACGCACTGCTGGGCTCCAGCATATTAGTCATTGTTTTCCATTGTTTGCTCTCGACGTGCCAGAATTTGTGTATTTGCGGTCAGGTGCCACTAACAGGCCTTCCAAATCGCTTCGTCGTCTCGATTCATTAGAAGAGAATTAGCAAATCATCGGTGTCGGAACGAAACCCCAAAGGCAACTTTAGAGGAGAGGGAGAAAACCGTCTTAACTTTCAGTGAAAGTCAGTGTAAATTTTTTTAATTCCAAGTCATTTTGGAGCATTTCTATTGGTCGGTTAATTGTGAATGTTTTATACAACGTCAAGAACAACTGGCAGATTCACAATATGTTAAATGGCAAATACAAAATGGCAAAAATCAATGATACAAGGTTATGTTCAGACATTGATAATATATTAGGCAATAGCCACAAACGTACACATACACACACACATATATATTACACACAAGCATGCACAGCATCTGCAGTCCACGCCACACTGACACACACACACAGTAAATGACCATCTAGTATGAAGTGAATTAGTAGGTTTTAATAAAACAGAAATGCTTTGCTCTCTTATGCCACACCGCATTTCCACAATTAAGGATATTTATAATGCTAATGGTAGTTGGTAGGAGTGTATTTGTAGTGTAGCATTATTTAAAAAAAGCCTCTCGATTCAGTATGCACAATACATTAAACAGCCTGGAGCAGCTAAAATACTCAATACTCATTAAAATACTCTGATAAAATACAGTTAAACCGGCTCACAGTAAGAGTAGATCCCTTATTTTTGAAAGCAGTCAGGAGAAGGAAAGAACTGGGGGCCGATAAATAAGACATTATAGTGTTGACGCTCCGATCACGCTGCAGACCGAAGTATTAACATTAATGTAAATAACACACACTTTCAGCCACTGTTCATTTTTGCTATTTAGAAAATGCAACAAATCCAGACCCTACCGCATCGTATCGACCCGAATGCTGAACTTTTGAATCGCTACACCCCTTCTGGTTCGGAAAGGTAAGAGTGAAGTGCAGATAAGAGACTAAAAATGCTATCACAGGAACAGTGCCAGCTCAGTTAAGCATCACTTCTGAAAAAGGCCGTCCCGTGTCCTGTAGTTTTGATGAACATGAACGAGTGCTATCTACTCTCTAAAAAAATCAAGAGCGATAACTGCTTCACTTTTAACAGCAAGTTGCCACGGTGACATATATCGACACCCTCTTGACCAACGAACCAGAGCTGGCCCACGCTGAAGGGCTCTCTGCTTCCTTATTGAGTGGGATGCATTTTTTTTTTCCTCCTCGCCAATAGACTTCAATGTACAACATGAAGGTGCTCACGCTGAGCAACATTCAGTGGCCACACACTCCTCCCTTAAGCTTACGAAGGGGTTTCAAGGCCGCTGCCAGAGCCTTCAAACGGTGCTGTGTGTGAACGTGGCCTTGGTATCCTCTCTGAACATGCTGGTGTAGCCTCTGTGAAAGATTTCCGGTCACCACCGTCATACAAAAGCCTGGTATCTATCTGTTCTTAGTGCCTTTTCTCATGTGAGTCTAGAGTCCTTCTTTACATTCTTTCGGAATGAGCCAATAAAAAAGCTGCAAAATGACTTGGAATACAATCCATTGAACGTTAAGAAGGCTTTTCCCCTTCTTTTGTACATTTGCCATTTTGGAGATACAAGGTTTTGTTGATGACATCGACTGGCCTTACGAATCCTTTATTTTTGACTGTCTCGATTAGTTTTAAAGAAATCAGCAATTTATGGGTGTCGAAAACCCTTGTATCTTCAGAAATGGAACTTTACAGGAGAAGAAAAAACCTTGTAAGCTTTCAATGGAAGTCAATGTGAAAAGATTTGATTCCAAGACATTCTGGAGCATTTCTATTGGTCCATTCATTATGAAATTTTAACACAATGTAAAGAACAACCGTCAGATTCACATCATGTAAAAAAGTGAAATTCATATTTTTTTTTGTATGACAGTGATGATAGGCTGCCAAGGTCTCAATTGAGCTCCGTTCACCGAGACAGAGGGTTCACTCCGGCCTCTTGCATTTTTCTCTCCGTTTCGTCTCGCCGAGATGGAGATGGAGCGGCATATCATGCTATGTGACATTAAAAGGTCACTGCTGTCCTCACATCGATTGCTGATGGTATGCAAACATTACCATTTGTCTGTTTTAATGCTCCAAATGCAGGGGCCGGGCAGGGGCCGCCGCAGAGGACATCTGTTTCATGACGACAAATCGTTTTGGTTTGCGACTTTTAAGCTTAAAAGCACACAAAAAAAAAAGACGGGGAGCAGATTCAAATATCCAGCAGATCGATGGATCGATGCAGTGATGAATGAACAAGATTACGAGCGCGTCATCCTTTGAATATTTAAATCCATTCAAATATCGTCTACCTGACGAGGGGGAGAAAAAAAAAACAGATTTGCATACTCACTGCACGCCGGACCTTGTCTGTCTAATGCGATGTCGTTACTCCAAAGGAAGCACGGCCAGAGGAAAAAATCACGAGCGCGGGAGATCGGTGCTGCTCGCTACACGACGCAGAGGCTTAAAAATAAAGGAAACAATGATGCAACCACTGCCGCTGTTAATGAAAAAGGAGCAGATCCCCATATTAACATAATTGCATAGGAACGAGCACAGAGCAGCGAGCCCCCAATTAAAGGCGCAGGAGCGCTTTAGTGCAGCCGAGGCCATTCGGACTGGGCTCAGCTGAGAGAAGTCCGTCTTGCCACGTTGTCATTTTTTTGCTTTTACAGCGATGCATATCTACTTTTTTGGCTGTTTTTCACTTTTTGACCTCATGTGAATCTGCCTGCTGTCCTTTATATTGAGTCAAAAATTCATTTTCATGCTCCAGAATGGCTTAGAATCAATTCTTTTTACATAGACCTCCATTGAAAGTTGCATCAAGCTCTATTCAGAGTTCATTCTCCTGTAAATGTGACATTTTACAGATATGTGCTGAGCTGCACAATATTTTTCAGTGAATTTATGGTATCCATCGGATTGGTAAAGCAAGCTGCTTAGGAAGCTCCACATATAAGCATAGGGGCTTTATTATATATATATATATATATATATATATATATATACATACAATGTGTCTCTACATACACAGGATGTGTAATTAGAGTGTCTAAGCAAATGCATCTGCTCCTATTGGCAAACATGGTCTAAAAGCTGCGTTGCTAGTATTGGATCAGAGGGTAGTTATTCAGTCCCAGGCCTTTATAAGCCTCCTGTATAGGTTAGGATTAAGGTAAGATCTACATTATTCAGCTCTAAATGCATGTCAGCCTCAAAGCAGCAGATCTGTGCTGCAGTAATATGAAATTATCCTCACACATTTACTGATCTAGTCAATAGAAGCTTGTATTTATTGTATGTTTTTATGTATTTCTGTTTCTCCACAAGGATTTGATTTGGGTTTTGTCGCCTCTATACGACACACCGCATTTTACGTTTCTGGTCAGATCCGTCTGCAGACAAAAGCGAAGCGCCGGCGTGCCGAAATAAGAGAGAGCTGTGCCTTTAATAGCTGTTTTCTAATTAGGCAGTGCATCTGCATCAGAGGGGGGAGGGGTTTCAGCCCTGCTTTGCATCTCTCAGTGCTTTATGCAAAAAAAAATATATATATAATGGAATAACAGAACAGCATAGAAACGGGTTCTGTGTGTGTTCTGCATGAAACCGCATAGAACATCACTTGTGAATACTGTAGAATTGCTGTTCTGTGGTTTAGAGGATGAATAAGTGTGTGTGTGTATGTGTGAGAGATAGAGAGAGTGTGTGTGTGGACTAAGGGAGAGATGGTGTGTGTGAGAGTATGTGTGAGAAGGAGATTGTGTGTGTTGTTTTGTGTGTGTATCAGAGGACGAAATGAAAGACAGAATGAGGGAGTGTGTGTGTGTGTGTGTGTGTGTGAGAATAAGCACACTGGCAGGGGGAGTGCATGTGTTTGTCAGCGCATAATGTGGCTGCTGCGGAGCGTTGTGGCCAAAAGTGTTAATTATGCCACTTGGCATGGTGCCAATCCTATACCAGATTTTTCCAGTTTCCCAATATGCAAATGGCCGTTGGAAACAAGCTCCGCCGCCGCGGCTTCACGCTAACCGCCGCGGTGTTGTTTTTCAGCGCTGTGGAATGTGTCTGCATCCAGTGGTCAGTGAATTCCTTATTAATTTGTTTGTTTATTTGTTTATTTATTTATTAAGAAATAAACACTCGTCCATTTGCAACCCAGAATCAACACAATGACCACTAATTGTTTTGAGGCACTAAACAACCCCCCCCCCAGTCTTTTTTCATGGATTCTTATATACTGTATATATTTGAATGCGCGTGGGTGTGGATTGCTCATGCTGTCGTTGCTGAGTTCTGACCTCTGACGGCTCTTGGGCTCTTTAAAAAAGCACCTATAGTCCAGCTTCTTATCTTTCCTAGTCTGCACGGTGGAATATGCTGATTCTGAATTGAACGGGGTGTTTATTAAAGGGCCCATATGCTACATTCTTCATTACAGTGTTATATACTGTTTATATTTTAATCCGCATGGGTGTAGATTGTTATATGAATTGATATCGTCTTTAAGTTCTGTCATCTGACGGCTCTTAGGCTCTTTAATAAGCACCATTAAAAGTCCAGCTCCTTTCCTTTCCTACTCTGCACGGATTGTTCTGATTCTGAATTAAATGGGTGTTTATTAAAGGGTCCATATGCTATTTAAATTTTTTCTTGCATAGTTTTTTTTGTCCAGTTATGTTGTTTGTGTAGTTTTATGCACCAAAACCAGCAAAAACACCAAAAACTGTGGAAATTAATTTGTGTTGTTGTCCATTCTCCAATTTTTCTGTATCCCATAGAATTAAACTGACTATTTAATTATGTAAAGTGTATTTGTAAACAAGCTCTGTTTAGATTTGGCTCTGAACCCATGCACGTTAATGGGCTTGACTTATATAAGCTGAATATGTAAAGACGGGTGTAATGCAAGTGTGTAAATGTGGTGTTTTTTGTGACATCACTAAAAACAGTACATTCAAAACAGGCTGATTTTGCAGATTATGTGTGGGAAGGGAACTTTAACACCATTTACATGCATTAAAGTCTTTAATTGAAGAGAAAAGTAGGCAAAGGAAGTTCTTCGTGATATAGGCCCTTTAATGTATATCATCACTGTCACAAAAATATATATATTTTTTAGCATTTTTCACTTTTTGTTAAAATGTGAATCTGGAAGTTGTTTTTTATCTTGTGTCCAAATTCTGTGATGAATCGACCAATAGAAATGCCCAAAAATTACTTGGAATAAAATGTTTTTACATTGACTTTCATTGAAAGTTAAGGCGTTTTTTTCCTTCTCCTGTAAAGTTGACATTTTTGGTTTTTGCAGGACAGCAAGGAGTAGTGTGTTTAATTATATTGGTGGACTATTGACTGTAGACTGAGCATTGGCTATGCAGGGCGAAGCACTGTTGGGTGATTTGTAGGGTCAGGTATGTTTTATCCTGCATATAATAGGCAGGTGTTTGTTATTATTATTAATATGTTGTGTTCATTAAGGTATTGTGTAAAACCTGTAGCAGTTAAGGTCCACAGGTCAAGGTCTGACCTTCTTAAATAAAACCCCACCCTACTCTACTCTGGCTAGAGTTTCAAACCAATAGACATACATAACTCATATATCACACACTCTGCCCACCTGCCTGTGTAGTAACCACCAGTCTACCTCCCTGTAGGACTGTAGAAGGTTGGTGTGCACGTTTCGGAGGGTGGGATGTGCAGCTGTTGGGCTGTGTGTTGGTAAACAGTTGGACAGTGCTGCATTATTATTCTGATCGCCCTCTCCCCTTTACAATGGCGGCATTGTGAGGGGCGCACTTGACGTGGCCACGGTCCCCCTTTTTCCCACCATTGTCGGTGCGGATGGGGCGCGAGAGCCAGTTTGAGGGGGGGGGGGGGGGTGTTTTTAGTGGTGCCGGAGGTGGGAATGGGGGGGTGGGGTGATTACCAGTCTGGGAAAGATGCTCAGGCCCAGACAGAGCCACATGCTGAAATTAGCACCAAAGCCCACAGAGACTAGAGGGGGGAAATGGAGAGGCCTTTTTTTTTTTTTTTTTAACCGTGTGTGTAAATGAGTGGGTGGGTGCCCATGCTGGTGCATGCATTTGATGAGGGGCATAAGCAGGAGGGGTTTCTAAACCATCTGCATGATGGGGTGTATTGTACAGTGCAGAATCGTTGCATTGAATGCTAATGCACAAAGCATTTACAGTTATGAGAAATATGAAATATGAATATGAAAACACTCTTTCCCTTCAATATGTTGTTTAAACATCTGGACATTTGATCTTCATGTGATCAACACTAAGAGATGAAGGTTATCAAACTAAACACATACAACTGACTTCCTTACGCATCCTGTGGTCTGCTCTTGTAGTCTGCTCTTGGGCTGGACTTGTTAGAACGTCCTGACCTGGTCATACTGGCAGTTATATCAAATGTTCTCCACTTCTCCACACAGACAGTGGAGCGGCCGATTTCTGATGGTCCAGAGATCTTTTTTTAACCCCTTCCCAGCCTCCTCTACATCTACACATGCCTTTCTGAAGGCCTCAGAGAGCTCTCTGGATCTGGCCATGATGGTGGTGATCTTCACCACTCACTTCAACCATCAATCCAGAGCAGACCAGACTAAACGTCTGAGGTTTAATAAGACCGGCTCTTCCAGAATAATCCTCTCCAACCATGTTCTGATCATCTGCAGCTGATGTTCTTCCCCTGATTCTGATTTTAGGTATTTTAAGTAGTAATAAATGTTGAGGGGTTCTACCTTTTTCATTTGTCCTCACAAAAAATGACATACCTATTAATTACATTTTAGAACATCATGTTTAACGACATTTCTCAAGGTGTGTAAGTTTAGTCATATTACCTCCATCTCTCAGTTTTGATCACATGAAGATCAAATGTACATATTAGGGCTGGGCGATTTGACCTCAAATCAATATCATGATAAACTGAACAGGTTGTCGTGATTACGGTTAATGAAAGATGTTGCTACCATGCCGCAGATTGTATAGGGGCAGTACATGCACACGTCATGGGCAAGATTACCACAATCGGCAATTCTGAATGTCGATTTCGATTCATTTTCGATTAATTGCCCAAGCCCTAGTCCATATATTACATATATGTTAAAAAAGTCATTTTTTTATGGGGTTGTCCCACGTATGACTGTGCCACGTTTGCTCCTATGTTCCACAGCACATAGGACGTAATGAAAAACGGCAGCTAGCATTAACCAGCTCTCATGGAATCAGCTCGCGCTGCATGCACGCAAAAACATTCCCAAATTCGAATCAGCCGTGGTCCCGGGCGGCGAACGGAAAAAAAAAAAAAGATTAACGGCACAGCCCTGGATGCACAGTTCGTCTCTCTCTCTCGCTCTCTCTCTATCTATCTCTCTCACTCTCTCTCTTCCCCCTTCTGCCAGGGCACAGCAGTTGGGCGAGCAATTAATTAAAGCTCCATTACAATATATTACCCAGTGAAATGGAGGTGGCGATACAGAAAAGCAGCGAGAAAGGGAGCAAAAGTTTATGCCAGGGGCCGAGACAGTATTTCATAGGAAAACAATGAAGAATCGAGGACAAAAACTGGGAGGGTGGAGTGTGGTGGTGGGGGGGGGGCGGGGGTGTAATTTATGTTGGCGAATAGGGCCCAAAGTAAGGAAGGGCACAGTGAGGGGAGAACAACACACTAAGAGGCTAGAGGAACACAAAAAAGGGACACACCAAACGTTAAACTGACCAGCACCTGTGCCCCTATTGCTCCCTATTGCTCCCCATTGACTCTGTGAGATAAGGTCACCTAAAAGAAACAAACAGTGCATTGAGATAAACAGGCCAATTACAGCTAGTCCAGTGTGTGTATGTGTGTGTGTGTGTGTGTGTGTGTGTGTGTGGCATGGAGCTTTGGGTCCAGTGTGTGTGTTTGTTGGTGATGTGTGCAGTGTGTACGGGTTGTGAGGGGGAGGGGCTGTACTGTCTGGCTCTGCCTGTGGCCCCATGTGGCAGATGCTGCAGCTGGCATGCTAATAGCGCAGGCCTATGGGAGCCGACTATCTGGGAAGATATTTGTCTGGCATACTAACAGTGTTGCCAGACCTCCTGTTCGTATGTCATCTTTCATGTCTCGTATCATGAAGCCGTATTTTTTTTTTACAATGCACCCAACCAACATTAGAACTCTACAAGGACAAAAGTATTGAGACACTTACACGTTACACCTACATCAGCATTAATATGGACTTGTTCCCCTTTGCTTTGCAGCTCTAACAGCAGCAGCAGGTCTGGAGCTCTGCAGTTACTGAGTCAGTTGGAGGCTTTTCTGCACTATGAGCTCTATGAGCTCAGCACTCGGCCCTGACCCCGCTCTGTAACTTTACGTGATCTGACAGACACTCGGTGGACACTGAGCTGCTCTCTGTGAGCTGTTCCTCCTAAACTCTTCAACTGTTCAATAATAATACCACTCACAGCTGATGGAGGAAGATCTAGGAGGGAGGAAATTTCACCAGCTGACTTGTTGTTGCTGCTGTTGGTGCAGCGGTGTCTCCTATTACATACAAAAACCACTGGCTGGAGTTCAGTGAGCTCTTTAGAACCTCCCGTACCTTCACTTTCCATGTGCGTAAAGGCCGACTGTATGGCTAGAGGATTGATTTTATACACCTGTGCCAAAGAAACTAAATGAAACACCTGAATTCTGTGATTGAGAGATGTGTCCCAATACTTTTGTCCCTATATTGTTTTGATTTTGATGAAGAAATCTAATATTCACTGCACCGTTTGAGGCATACTTATGGTAAAGGTTCCTTAATATTTATCATGGGCTTCCAGGGAAGATCCGTAATAGGTGTGGAAGTTCTTTAATAGATTAAAAAGGTTCTTCAAGCTAGCATATTTAGTTCATAACCACTGAAATGTCCTGTAGAGTTGTTCTTCTAAGGCATTTCTCCAATGAACCCTTGGCACCTTAGCTTTTTTAAGAATCTAGGCCAATCAGCTTTGTGGATTACAGTGGAGTAAATACTGGAAATACCAAAGCATTGTGTCGTTGTAGACGTTTCCGATGATTTGTGCCATGGATAAGCAGATTCGGGGAGAACGTTGGAATACTTTTGGTCTTGATCTTCTCGTACGCCAACAGCATCGTCGTCTGTAAATATTGACAGATAATCTTTCCTCGAAATTCACTTTAAAAGTAACTTTTTCATTATATATGTTTTCAGTATCTGATAGCTCTACATATACTATATCTTATATTTTAATTACTGTATTGTTGATTGTTATATAGCGCCATTTCGAGGCGTGTAAGCTACTCACTGCGATGGCTAGCCAGGCCAAAGTAGTGTTACGGTACGCATCCACCTGCCAGTTCACCTCGCCACGTTCTATTAAATTCAGTGGAGAGAGCTGGCACATCCGCTGGCTGCATGGCTGGTTGCGTTCATTCAGCACGTTCAGCAGAGTTCAACTTTATGCACGAGTGCGGCCGCCGTGTTGCGTCTAGCCAATCGGGGAAGGGTAGGCTGGTACGTCATACGAACGCCACACACAGAACAAATGCCTGGATTTCCAGAATTGGGTTATAATACGATTGATTAAAGAAGTCTAAAAATAACATTGCCTAGATTTGGCTTCTTCTTCTTCGTTTCATTTGCATACAGAAATATCACAGACACGCCACACGCGGCAAGCCAAGAGATCCGTCAAGGCGAACGTATGCAGGGGGACACCATTACAAATAATGCTGGGTTAAGAATTTTTGACCTCTGGCATGAAAAAGAGTAGTTCTCAACTCCACCAAACCAGCACCGCTAACTAACATACGATGTCGACAAGCCATACAGTAGTGAACAGTGTTGATATGTACATTCCCCATCATATCCATCCACCTTCTTGTCCGTTTTTTCCAGGCCAGGGTACCCACTGGACTACCCCTTGGACGGGGTGCCATTGTATAAACCTCCATCCCCATATAAATGATGTTATATGTTTTTTTTTAAGCACAGAATTATCTGAATCTACTATAGTTGTTATATAAATACATGCTGTCTCAGTTATAATATTTGAATGCAGATATTTTTATGTATTTAGGTTGGAAATCTCACCTGGTGTCTCTCACCCAGCCCATCTCCCTCTCTCAAAAATTCCCTTTTTCCCCTCCCATGCGACAACCTCAGCTGCCGATTTTGTCTTAATCTCGGGATAAATGTGATTATCCCAAGAAGGGCTGTTCTCAGCTTTGTATCGACTACAGGGGAGCTTTGAAATGCCCCCCCTCCTTTTCTCTGCCCCCTCTCTGGCCGATTGGCCGTGAAAAGCTTGGGATGGGGATTCCTGAGCATGACTCTGGCTGAGGGGATAACAGGCAGCAAAAAGGACCTCACTCAGCAAAGAGGGAGGCCGCAGGAAGGGTGCTGATGTAGGGTGAGGCTCTCTGCCTAGTTTTTTATGAAGAAGAAGCTAGATTTTTTTTATTATGTTTTCATCATCCTAATGCAGAAATTGTAAATCACATTTTGTGGCATCCCACAGGGTTCTGTTTTAGGGTATGGAAGTTGATTACTGCTGGACTGTAGGCCTAAGCATAAGGTCAAAGTAGTTAATTTTTAATGAAAGTCTATGCAAAAGATGTTATTCCGACTCATTTCTGAGCGTTTTTATTGGTCCATTTATCATGGACATGCAAGGTTTTTGGGTGATGGCAAACCAGCACTCTACAGTGTGCTGTGGTCAGTTTCATTGAGTTGTACCTTCAGTTCAATCGGCATTCATTCATTTCATCATACTTTCCCAAATCCAAATCGTGTCCTCCAGGGTCATTAATGACCTAGGTCACTCTTTTGCCTTTGCTTACCCATCGTTTCAAGGCCTTCAGCAGTCTTCAAGGCCAATTTGTTTCCTATACTTGTTCATATTAATAGAGGTAGACCTATTAGGTGGACATTTAAGCTGCCTGACTAGAGGCTGAGTGAAAAGTTCAGCTGTGTTACATTGTGATAAGGCTACGGAAATTACAGTCCACCTTTAACTCCTCCAGGAATCTTGAAAGCAGCCACTAAATTGAACATCAGTTATGGCTGTATGTGAGAATGAAAGCAGGGGGAGTAAAAAGACCAGAAAATGCTTAAACATAGGCTTATCCGGAGATAATTAGCAATGGCTTCAACACGAAAAAAGCAGGGAAAAGCTCAGACCCACACTACTGTTCTGTAGTTTGGTGGTCCCAATTGGTGGTCCCGGTTGTTTTGCTGCAACCATCATCCTCAGACACCAGTTAGAGAAGGATAACCAACAGAAACTGGTTCCCATTAGGCGTACAAAGACCCATAATAACATGCAAATAAATACGACTGTTTCAATATGGTGTCAGCGCCAGAGTCAAGTTCAAGTTCTCCGCATTGAAGGGACGTCTAGTCGAGACAGGCCAGACTGGGTACTTCTTCATCCAGCTCTGTGAACCTACCCCCCCACCATGAACTCCACAGACCTCCCCCCCCTCCATCCCCTCTCCAACTCTGTACAGTTGCTAAGGGAGAGTGGGCTGGCTGGCCCAGCAATGCACTGGTGAAAAGGCCGGCCTGTCAAAGTGTCTGAGGGAAGTCAGGCCAGTGTAACCCCCCCCCCCCCCCCCCCCTCTCTCTCTACATCTCCACACACACACATACACTCTACCCTTAGCAGCTGGGCACAAGCACACTATGTGTGTGTGTGTGTGCTTGCATTTTAGAGCCTGGGAATGTCAGCTTGCAACGAGCACTTTATATTCATCAGGCCCTCCCTTTCTCTCTCTCAGTGACTTTGGTAAACAGCCCACCCCCCTCTAGCCCACCTCCTTTAAGTGTCTAGTCTACCTCCATCCACTTAGCCCCCAAATGCCCACCCACCCTCCCACCCACTTACTTACTTCCATGCAAGTTCAGTCTCACTCCTGCAGGAACAATGTGTCTGATCTGCTATTGGCCAAAACCGGTCGTTCTCCCTCGTAACAGTAATATAAAGTTTCCTAATTGCTTCCAGACCTCTAAACCTTTAATTGACTGTAGAGTTAATTGATGCACACTCTTTAAAATGGTTCAAAGGCTTCTTTGAGTGATGTCATAGAAGGACGAATGAAATGAAAGAGCCATGCTTGTGATAGAGCTGCTTTTCATCAGTGAAGGTTCTGTAAGAACTTTTTGAAGGGGTAAATATGTAAAGGTTCTTCACCAGTTTAGAGGTTCTTCGCACTTCTTCACACATCTCTATAACAAAGTGTTTTATTAATAACCCAAAAGTGGTTCTTCTATGGCATCACTCAAAGAACCCTTTCTTCTGCTGTGTGGGGAGGTTCTTGTAAGGGTTCCAGATATGTTCTTCCCACTTTTCTCATTTTACAAAATCATTTTCTTTACTCTTTAAAGAGTCAATATTTAAAAGGTGCGTTAGGGTTCCAAAAATCGTTCTCTGCTTCCAGAATTGTGTGTGTACCAGTGGCCAATGGGCGGATCACCTTCTTTTGTGGGCTTCCCTTAATGTGAACAACGTGGTGTTGAGACAAATAGGGGCATTTTGTGTCCGCAGGGAGTTGCAGTGTGTGTTCTAGTGTGTTTTGTGTGTGTGTGTGTGTGTGTGTATTTACAGTGAGGGCTGTTGATTTGTTGGTAGCGTAACAGATGAACATTTGGCACCCTAGGCAACCTAGGTGTGTGTGTGTGTGTGTGTGTGTACAGTAGGTTGTGAAAATGTTCTTAAGAAAGAAAGAGCTAGTGTTCAGCAGTGCATGTGTGTGTGTGAGAGAGAGTGTGTGTGTGTTTTCTTGAGGTCTCATTTAAGTCGGAGGACGAGAATTGAGAATAAAAGGCCAATGATTTGCATAAGCTGCATGCTGTCTGAGGGGCTTGGGGGTGGGAGCTGGGGAGGGAAAAAAACGATATGAGGGAGCATAAAAAAAAGAAAAGAAAGAAACCCCACATTGTGGAGGCAGAGAAAGAGAGAGAGGGTGCTTGAATGAGGGAGAGGGTGAAAATTAACAGAGAAAGGGGTCTTGCCAAGTCTCCTGGAGGGATTAAATTGTCCAGAAGCCCCTCTACATACAATTTGGTAAAATTGGTAATGGCACCACTACACAGTACTTGTGCACAAATTTGAATCACGATGAGGCGCAGCGGTGATTTTCACGACTTTGCAGAAGGAAAATAAATGTGTAGTAAACAAACGCAGCAAATGAACATAGATGTTATTCCTACACTCTTAAAAAGGGTTCTCCGGGGGGGTTATATATAACCTCAAAAATGTCCACTACCTTGTTTTAGGATTATAAAGAACGTCTTTTAAATGATTCTTCAAAGTTTCTTGAGTAAAAGCAATGGTTCTACATAGAACCTAAACAGCTCAGAAAACCATTTGAATCAATTTAGGAGCATCAAAAAAGGGTTCTACTAAATTTTTTTAGAACTATATAGAACCTCTTCTGCTTGGAGTGTAATTGGGTCGAGATGTTCTTAGTATAAAGTACTCCTACACTCTTCTTCAAGGGTTCTTGAGTAAAGGCAGTGGTTCAACATAAGACCAAAATAGCTCAGAAAGATTTGGATCAATATAAGCTTATATATATTATCAAAAAGGGTTCCACTACCTTTTTTCAGCACAATGTAGAGCCTATTGTGCGTGCAATTGGATGCAGATGTCCCTAGTATAAAATCCTCCTACACTCTTCTTCAAGGGTTCTTTAGTAAAGGAAGATGTGTAGAACCACAACAGCTCTGAGAACCACTTGGATGCTTAAAAGTAGAAGATATATAAACATCATCAAAAAGGGTTCCAGTGCCTTGTTTCAGTACTATATAGAACCCATTTTGCTTAAAGTGCCATTGTGGCGAATGGATGTAGCTGTACTCTAATTGTCCATTTTTTACATTTTCATTCATTCTGTTGAGGAACATTAGTGTTCGCTCACATTCTGCATCTTACAGCCAATACCAGAAATCAGAAACATGGAATTTCCTGTATATAATAACCTTTCCACCACATTTCTGCGTACTAGAATGATGCCCCGTTCTGGAGAACCGGAATTATTCACAGCAGTGGTGAATGGAAGCAGCTGCCCAGAGCATTTAATTCCCCTTAATCTCCCTCACAGAACATTGTTACATAAAATGGTTATGAATACACTGCCTGGTGCCTGAGACTGATTGTTTACAATAGCTTTGAGAGAATGCACTTGGTCTATATTATATTGTTAAATACATCCATCCATGCTGGAGGGGTACAGAGTGCAGGGTGTTGCCAAGTAAAATAGTACCCAGGGAAAAGTTGCTTGTCTAGATTTAGCACCTTTTTCACCACCATAAACCTTGTGTACATAGAAACCCAGAAGACACATGTGTGCTGGAGGTGTGTTTACAGGGTGTTTGTGGACCTTTCTTTTGGATAATAAATAAATCGGCTATACTTGCATTGTAGTTCTGCTGACCACTGGTTTCTTTCACTTGTAAAGAAATCACAACCATTGAATTATGCAGAAATTCCAAAACGGTCTAATGCAATTGTGGACTGTGTTTGTACCTTGTGCCCATAGTAAACCATGCTAACTATGTCCTTTATGTCTCTTTACTTATCCAGAACCAAGTTGATGATGCCAATCTGGGCCGTCCAGTTCCAGAGTCCCTGACCCATCATCTTCCAGGATTTCAGACACTTTGGAGACCACTATACTGATTCGAACACTACACTGTCCGATGGTTCTAGCCAACTCCTAATGGACAATCCAGTGAATAGCAGCGCAAATGCTATTAAAGGGACTCAGTAAAAGAAAAGTCTGAGCAAATCCTGCTACTTGAACATAAATGACAATCTGTATAAAGCTGTTGAGTATGTATGTATATATGTACGCGTCGAGCTGCGTATCATTTCTACAAAGGCCAGATGCGTCCAGACCGCAGAGCCCTGGCCGACAAGAAGGTGCCTTAATGTGTGAACTGTTTACAATGAAAGAGTAGTTTGCAGCTATTAATAGACTAGACCGTACTGTACAATGAGTGCTAATGAATGTGCCACGAGAGTCGTTTCTGTGCCACTGTTTTAAATGTGCTTTTAATGTCTCTGTTACTAAATGAGACACACGTCCTTCCATGATGAACATTATATCCATTAAAACTTGTCTTTTCTGTGAGGGATCTCAGTCACACAGGAAATGGTGCTCTTTGCTTAATAATCAGGATATTACTCGGATGACTCTGGCGTGCGTTAACTACCGAACGAGGAGCTGAAATCTGCAGCGCCGCTGTTGTTTAGCAGCGCTTTAGTATTCTAGGATTCGTTCTTTGTGCTTTACTCAGCGATGTATGAAATGGAGTCAATAAAGTTGTGCAATATGAAAGAGACTTTTATGAGCCGAGTGTTTGTTTCCAGAGACGTTTTGATCTTCAGAGCTCTTACGAAACAGTTGTAGCTTGATGCAGTTCGCATTTCATATTTCATGAAGGATATTAGAGCAAACCACCTTATTCTTTAAGCATGAGCCTTATCCTTAAACACTTGATGTATTTTAGTACTGTCCCCTCTCCCCTAAAAAATCCCATTTTTGCCATTTTAATGAATCAGGTACCTTGTGTCATACCAATAGTCATGGACCAATAGTTATGGACCAATAGAAATGCTCCGAAGTGACCTGGAATAGAATACTTTGACATTGGCAAGTTCAAAGATTTCCTGCAAAGCTGCCATTTTGGAGATGCAAGCTTTCTCCATTACAGCAATGATGTATAGGTAATGGCTAAGGGTGGGCAGTACCCCACCAACTGAGGAGTTGCTAATTAGACCTAGATGTTCTCAGTTGGAAATCCTCCTAAAAAGGGTTCTTGAAAGGTTCTTTAGTAGAGGCAATGGTTCTGTAAGGCGGTTGTTCTTTACCTTCAAATGTTCAAATTCCTTGATGAATGGACTAATAGAAATGCTCCAAAATGACCTGCAATAGAATCCTTTGACATTGACTTCCATTGAAAGTTCAAAAGGTTTTTACCTTTTCCTGGAAAGCTGCTATTTTGGAGATACAAGTGTTTTGCATGACAGCAATGCTATACAGATAATGTACCACACCAAATGAGATCAAATACCCACCCACACGCCCACCCAAAAGTCTTTCCATTTGCTAATTGAATGTGTATGAGCATACAAGTGTTCTGGATCATTAGCTCTGCTTAACGGTACACACTGCAACCTCAGCATCAAAGTTCTGGTTATTCAGGTTATTAAACATTTGTTTTCCTTAATGCTTTATATTAATATATGTATTTTATTTTCAAATTAAAAATACATATTAAATGCATTAATACATGTAATACATTTAACTCGACAGCAAGAAGTGAACAGACTCGTCTTCCTGAAAAGCTAGCTGTTTGGCGATAGGCTAACAGGCCAACACTGGCCTGGTTGCAGTGGTTTCACTAATGCGTTTTGCTGTTTGGGACACCTCAGGATTAACAGGGACACCCGAGTTCATTCTGGCCAACATTAAAACCACCTGCCACTCGTGTGGCTGACAAAGCTCTGACCCATCACGGCTTGTGAGTTGCGAGGTGGGCCTCCATGGATCTCAAACGTCTCAACCACCTGTTCGGCCTATGGCAGTTCAGCCCCATCCATTCACATTGATGTTATAATCCCAGACTGTTTTTTTTTTTTTTTAGATAAGCCAATTAGAACAGTTATCATTTACACACTGTATAATAGGCTTAAAGGCATAGTAACATAAATGGCCTATAGATAATTACAATAGTTACTACTACTAGAGAAAAAACACAGAAATGTCAGTAGTGGACAGAATTCAAGAAAATATGGGAGACGGGTCCTTTAAAACTCAACAATCTCCAGCACCAGAGGAGTGACGTGGATGAAAAATGAAACGTGGAACTGCTTTTCCTTTATCCTCTATATTTCACTTGACTGCAAGAAGTGAGCCGACTCGTCTTCCTGATTACATTTGCCCTTTCTAAAGAGCCTCTGGGCTTCGTACTGAAGAGTGTCAGATTAGGGCAGGAGATATTCCTATTCTTCTTCTCTTTAGAGAAAATGGCAGATGCCTTTTGATGGTGTGGGGCTTCAGAGGTCTGGCAGTTTGAGTGTGTGCCTGTCGTTAATTTTTCCCTGAGTATTCATACACAGTCAATACTAAGACAAATATTATAGATAATAAGAAACGCTGTAAAGAATGATTTCGATAAAACAACAATGACATTCTCTTCCGAGCAGCTTAGAACTTCCGAGGTGTTGCCAGATCCAATTTATTCCGTTCCTGGCTGTCAAGAAGCTAATTGATCATTTCAACCATCCAAAGGATCCACTGTAGCGAAGGAAGAGGCAAGACATCGGGATACAGGTGCAAGATCTTTATTATAATCCATAGGAGAACCAAGGAATTCACACAGTCAAAACAGGTGATTCAACAAAAGACCAGACCAAACAAAAGACCAGACCATATTTAAACAAACCAAAAATGTTGCCAAAACAAGAGTCTATCTGAGAACATGGAACTAATAAGCAAAACAGAACAAAAGGGATACCAGCAGTCAAATCCGGGATGACAGAAGCAAGGAATGAAGAACACAAACCAATCCAAGCAAAGCTGACCACAGACAAGAAGCAGATGGAGTCAATGATGAGGGCGTGTGGCTACAGACCAGGACCAAAGAGAAGAAGTGAGAAAACCCAATAATGTATATTCTATGAAGTGCTACTGATCTTAATAGTCCAGGTTTGGCAGGTCAGTACACAAAATATTAACATATTAACCCATTGTACTAAAAGGAAGTGATGAAGAGTTCTCCAGCCGCCATCACCACTGCATCTCTATGTGCCATTTTGTTTTCGAATAACAGTACATTATCACACTTCCTCTCTCATTAATAGTAGTGTTAAGCGGCTTCCAGTCGTGTTGTAATCAATGGCTACACCCATAATTCACCCAAACACACTGACCAGAGTTTCCACTCCATCCAGTTTAACCAATGTCAACTCCAGCTGAGAAATCCTGGCCATCATGT
This sequence comes from Salminus brasiliensis, assembly GCF_030463535.1. NCBI lineage: Eukaryota > Metazoa > Chordata > Actinopteri > Characiformes > Bryconidae > Salminus > Salminus brasiliensis. The sequence continues at coordinate 33,510,268 of NC_132894.1, forward strand.
GTCATTTTTAATGAGGCAACCAATAAAATGAGAGTTAACTGAAGTGGAGTGAAGGCAGGGTGGAACAGTGGGACAGATTTACTCATGTTTGTGATTAAAAATGCTTTCACGCTAAACTCAAACGTTAATTCTTTCAACATTCTTTCTGCAAGGTTTGGTTAAACCCTGAGAGCCTTCAGCTCCAGGCCAGGTTCCTCAGCACCAGGTCAGACCCCTCAGCATTGGGTCAGATCCCTCAGCACCAGGTCAGACCCCTCAGCGTTGGGTCAGATCCCTCAGCACCAGGTCTTGGTGAGTAGTTTAATGTAAAAATGCGATGTTGTGTCTCTTTGCTAGTTGTGTTATTCAGGGCGTTTGCTAACAGTGCTAATGTTGCTAATGTTTACATGCACTGAGTAGGAGGAGTTAAACCTGCTGGATTTTTTCCTCCTCCAGAATGAAGCTTGGTAAGTGCTGGTCTTCTGTCGGCCCAGTCACATATGTTAGCTGCTGTTAGGATAAAGAGATGCTCGGCTTCTTCTCAGCTTTGCTAAACTCCTCACAGGAGGATTCCTAGCAGATCTGACTGCTAGGCAGTTGAGAACTTTTGAGCGACGAGCTTCGCAGTCCATCACATGGTTTTCTAGATTGCAGTTGTTGAATCACAGATTTTAGGTTGTCATGTTTGACTTCTGGTTTCTTGGCATTGCAAATGGTCTTTGACAATATGCTAATGATTTATTAACCACCAAAAAGAAGCCTTATTAGAAAGCGTTAAGCAAATTAGCAGTTGTTAATGAGTTAGTAATTCCTATAACTGCCAGAAGGAGCCTTGTAAAAAATCATCACCAAGTAATGTTAGCAACACTAAAAACGTTAAAGCTAACAATGTTGGTAAGATCTTAGAATGTGAATTTATTTATGTATTATTATTATTATTATTATTATTGTTATTAATGTAGACAAAGTGTTTGGTTCTGATTAATCAAACATTCTGTTGATTGTAAAAAGATAAGTCATTTATTGTAAAGCTGATCGATGGAGAACCAACAGGATTTCACAATAGAGATGAATGTGGACTCCAGGCCAAGAGCCAAACTGTGATGGCTAGACATGTGGGTCAGAGCATCTCCTCAAGCAGGTCTTATGAGGTGTTCCTGGTATGCAGTGCTCCAAGGAAGGGTACCCGGTCAACCGATGGCTGATGAGTCATGGGCCCTCAAGGCTCACAGTGATGCACATACAGATCCCACCTCACAATTTCCAGATCCTAAAGGATCTGCTGCTAACATCTTCATCATCACCGGATACCTCAAGACACCTTCGAAGGTCTTGTGGAGTCCGTGCCTTGAGCTGATTAGATGGCACAAGGTGGTCCAATACAATATTAGGCACGTGGTTTTGATGTTATGGCTGAACAGCATAAAGGTATAACGTTGCCTCATGTCAGGCCTAAGTGGCCTAATGTAGCTTGACCTTGTTGACCCTCCGACCTATCTGTGGTGGGGAAGCCACATCTACTACTACGCAAATGCCCTTCATGGGTGTAGGACTGACATTGGGAGTAGACTGGACACTGGGCAAGTGGGATTCGTTGGGGGTGTCAGTGTGTCAGTATTTGGCGGTGGTTCCAGTCTCCTGAGGGCTGACCATACATGCCCCAGAGGTCAGGGGTCAATACCAAGGGTTCAAGTGGGCTTGTCCAGCTATTCCCTAATGGCTAATGGAGAGAGTGAAGTTGAAAGGAGGTGGTGCTGGAGGGTGGTGTAATGCCTCATAATGAAAAAAAACATCTTAAATAATGACCAGATCCAGAAATGATAATATACAATAAACACAATAATTATGATGTTTTAAAGGAAATAACCAGGGAAAATCTGCTCGAAATGTTAAACCCACAATAAACCTCTATGTAGTTATTGAAAAAAAAGCTGTCTTACACTTTTCGACATATATTTACCCTTGAAGTTGACCATGTCCCACCTTTCTGTTCTGTTTCAAGCACCTAGTATCACATTTATGCCCATTTATATTATTATGAAGGTTTAGGAGATGATTTCTGATGATTATAAAGGTTGCAAATAAAGCCCCTACGACTTCACGCTGAGTCCTGTGATGCCGTCATTCATTTGTTCTGGACAGATTTTCTGCTTGTCATAAGGAGATAAATAGAGACTATTGTGCTTTAAAAGGCACTCAGGATCCATTTATTAAAAATGCACCGAGAAATGGATCATCTGTGCTGCAGAAGAGCCGGGCAGTGAATGAGGTATTAATGAGAGTTTGGGGTGATGATGGTCAGACTGAAGCACAATTACAACAGAAATGAAAAGCGCTTAAAGATGACCAGAGAAGCGAAGTGTGTAATGAGTGATGGGCACTGGAACGGACACTGCAAAAATTCATATTGAACGTATATATATATACTTCTAGCCTCTGTAATACCAGATACCAGATATCTGTGAAGATGTCACTGCACAGTTGAACAGTGCACCATTACTCCAACATCTTTTGGAGTCAAAACTAAAGTATTATTAGTTATTATTATTAGAGTTTAAAGAAATAATTAAATGATTACTATTGTTATTAACTAAAAGACATTATCAATTACCAAAAAATATGATAATGAACACATAACAGACAATAAATAAATAAATACATCAAACAATAAATTAATAATGTAAAAATAAATAAAAATAATTATTTATGACTAAGTATTTATTTATATACAAATAATAAATCAGCACTAAACCTGCACTTATTAAGGATTACAGTTGTGCTCATGTCATCTGTATATCTGTTTGACATTCAGGTCTCTGTATCTTGGTCTTCACACTGACTTTTGGATTTGGCAGCATCCAGCTTAGAGGTATCTTTGGAATTCTAGCCGACATGAACTAGCTATGGGTAATTTCTGATTGAACAGTGAAGCACTTATGTAAGTCGCTATGGATAAGAGCATCTGCAAATGCTGTAAATGTAAATTTGACTGTATTAGATAATAATAATAATTATTATTATTATTATTACTGATTATTACTGATTATTACTGATCCAATCTACTACACTGCTTTCTTGTATAGTCAGGTTAGCAGTGTAAAGCAAGGCTGGTGGTGTGTGTGTGTATGTGTGTGTCTGTGTGTATAAATGTGTTAGCATGAGAATAGAGCTGGGGCCTGTGAACTGGCCTGACCTCCTGACCCCTCCTGCCTCACATGAATAGCGCCACTCGGAGGCTCCCCAGTCTCTCCATGCTCATTTAATAGAGCTGCTTCAGTCCCGCCGCAGTTTGTTTTACTCATTCAGCCCCTCATTACAGCTCCAGCAGCTTGCCCATATTAATGCACCGCCATAAATATCTATACTCATTTAAACAGTGGCATGCAAAAGTTTGGGCACCCCGGCTAAATCTTCTGTGTTACTGTACATAGTTCACTGAGTAGAGGAAGTAGAGCTGATCTTCGGCCAGCATGAATTCTTAGCAACATTTGAATCAAGATCAGTGTGCTGTTTTGATTGTGTGCTGTTTTACAGTGGGAAAAAAAGGAGAGGAGCACCATGCAGACGTTTAGACAAGCCAAAAGATTTGAGCTGTCAAAGAACTTTCCAAAAACCAAGGTCGCAGACCATAATTAATTAGCTTGCTCTGGCTAGCAAGGGCCTCTTTACAGTCGTCATCATTATGAAAGGCCAGGTGATGCCCATCACCTGAAGCCTTAAAGCTTTAGAAATTCTCAGACTTCTCAAACCCTGACCCAACAATCAGCAGCCATGAGATCCTCTAAGCAGCTGCCGAGAACTCTGAGCTCATGAACATAACTGATGCCTACAAAGCAGGAGAAGGCTGTGATGGAAAGCTGTCTCCTCACTTCCTCAGCAGGGCAAGTTGAGGACCAGGAACACGTTCAGAGAGAGCTGTTTGTAGGATTGATAGGAAGACAAATCAAACCTTTATTGTCCCAAAAGACCCTCAGGAAGATCGAGCAGGCTCTGGAGTGGTGGTGCGCTGCACAAATATAACCTTTCCTGCATCCTCACCACAAAGTTCAGTGTCAACATCTAAACTAGAACTAAAAAATAGAACATTTTGGCAACAGTGAACAAAGGTTTGTTTGGAGAAAAAAAAGGGGGAAGCATTTCATGAAGAGATCACCTCTCCAACTGTTAAGCACGGGGGTGGATGATCATGCTCTGGGCTTGTGTTGCAGCCAGTGGCACAGAGAACATTTTACTGGTAGAGGGATGGATGGGTTGAGTCAAATACCAGCTAAATCTGGGGGCGAACAAACATCTCACTAACTGAGCTGAGAAGATGAGAAGGGGGTGGCCTTCACCTGATGTTGAAACACTGAGAGAAAGAGCGAGCAAGTGAGCGAGAGAGAGAGAGAGAGAGAGAGAGAGCAGACATCTTCCTGAAGACCCAGAATGAATGGGATAAATGATTAGTACAGTGTGTGTGTGTGTGTGTGTGTGTGTGTGTGTGTGTGTGTGTGTGTGTCTGTGTGTGTGTGTGTGTGTGTGTGTGTGTTTGTGGGTGATTTATGTGTGTGGGCACAGAGCAATGTTGTGTGTGTGTGTGTGTGTGTTTGTGGGTGATTTTGTGTGTGTGGGCACAGAGCAATGTTGTGTGTGTGTGTGTGTTTGTGGGTGATTTTGTGTGTGTGGGCACAGAGCAATGTTGTGTGTGTGTGTGTTTGTGGGTGATTTTGTGTGTGTGGGCACAGAGCAATGTTGTGTGTGTGAGTGTTACACTTGGTGTATGTCAGCTGTGGCTCTGTGGTTATAGAAGTGCAGGGAGTGTGTGTGCATTAATGATGTGTGTGTGTGTGTATGCTGTAATTAAAGCTGCTGAAGTACTCACACACACACACACACACACACACACACACACATCATTAATGCACAGCCTTTATGAGGGCTGAGAGCATGTCACACACTGCAGCATCCTGAGAGCAAAACAAATACACAGGGCAGAGGCAGCAGTGTTTCCCTCACGCTCTCTCTCTCTCTCTCTCTCTCTCTCTCTCACACACACACACACACAAACACACACACATATGGTTTATTTTCTGTTTTTTTTTGTATATGGTTGGTGTTTATGTTGTTAATAATAATAATAATAATAATAATATATTATTACTATTATTACAATATACATACATATGCACTATGGACAAAAGTATTGGGACATCTGCTCATTTATTGTTTCGTTTTAAATCAAGGGTATTAGAAATTATTTTCTCAAAAGTAACTGTCTCTACTGTCCAGAAAAGAAGGCTTTCTACTAGATTTTAGAGGAGCACTGCTGTGAGGATTTGATTGCATTCAGGGACAAGAGTGAGGTCTCATCTCAGTCATATTGGATGGAGCACCATCATCATTCCAGAGAACACAGTTCCACTGCTCCACAGATCAATGCTGGGGGGCTTTATACCCCTCTATAACAAACCTGGCACAAGGCATGGTGCCAATAGATGCAATAGGCAAGCTGTGTGTGTGTGTGTGTGTGTGTGTGTGTGTGTGTGTGTGCATTTGTACATCTGTGTTAGCAAAGGGTGCAACTAAAAAGTAGCTGTATGCATGTATTAGGTAAGCTATCTATTTATCTATCTATCTATCTGTCAATCTATTTATCTGTTTATCTATTTCTGTCTGTCTGTCTATCTGTCTATCCGCTTGTCTGCCTTTATATATGTTTATCTATCTGTCTGTCTATCTATCTATCTATCCACCTATCTATCTGTGTATTTGTATGTCTATCTGTCTTTATGCCTGCCTGTCTATTATCTATCTATCTATTTATCTATCTGTCTGTCTGTCTGTCTGTCTATATATATATTTATCTATTTATCTATCTGTCTGTCTATCCGTCTGTCTATATATCTGTTTATCTGTCTGTCTGTCTGTCTGTCTGTCTGTCTATCTATCTATCTATCTATCTATCTATCTATCTGTCTGTCTATATATATATTTATCTATTTATCTATCTGTCTGTCTATCCGTCTGTCTATATATCTGTTTATCTGTCTGTCTGTCTGTCTGTCTATATATATATATATATATATATATATATATATATATATATATATATATATATATATTTATCTATCTGTCTGTCTATATATCTGTTTATCTGTCTGTCTGTCTGTCTGTCTGTCTATCTATCTATTTATCTATCTGTTTGTCCTGTCCTGGTCCACACTGCATGTATGGTTCACACCCTCTGCAGAGACACTTCTGCACACTCTAAGGCTTCATTATAGTTTAATGGATTTCACACGATGACTTTAACACAAGCACATTTACCACAGTGCAGAACACACACTCCATACAGGACTGACTTTCCTACTGGATACACTGGAAATCAGGAAAATCAGGAATTCAGATTCTGAAACCTCAAATTTCCTGTGTATATTTATAGATGTCACAGTAGCAGATCAGTATATTGTAAAACGAATGAATAAGGGGCTGAGAGGAAACGCCAGTGAGTCATATTTATTTATTCATTAATTTATTTCAAATGTACAGTGCATTCAGATAAACGCATGGATAGTCTGGGACTAAGACTGGGAGAGGTGTGTGTGTGTGTGTGTGTGTGTGTGTGTGTGTGTGTGTGTGTGAAAGAGGCTGCAAACGCGAGCTGCTGAAAGCTGAAATGGTGCCAAATGAGCCTCGTGTTAATTGCCTGCATGCATAAGTTAGTGTGGCTTTGTTTCAGACGCCTCTAAATCACACATCACACACACCACCCAACACACACTCTGCCTTATTCCCACACACACCACCCAACACACACTCTGCCTTATTCCCACACACACCACCCAACACACACTCTGCCTTATTCCCACACACACCACCCAACACACACTCTGCCTTATTCCCACACACACCACCCAACACACACTCTGCCTTATTCCCACACACACCACCCAACACACACTCTGTCTTATTCCCACACACACCACCCAACACACACTCTGCCTTATTCCCACACACACCACCCAACACACACTCTGCCTTATTCCCACACACACCACCCAACACACACTCTGCCTTATTCCCACACACACCACCCAACACACACTCCGCCTTATTCCCACACACACCACCCAACACACACTCTGCCTTATTCCCACACACACCACCCAACACACACTCCGCCTTATTCCCACACACACCACCCAACACACACTCTGCTTTATTCCCACACACACCACCCAACACACACTCCGCCTTATTCCCACACACACCACCCAACACACACTCTGCCTTATTCCCACACACACCACCCAACACACACTCTGCCTTATTCCCACACACACTACCCAACACACCCTCTGCCTTATTCCCACACACACCACCCAACACACACTCTGCCTTATTCCCACACACACCACCCAACACACACTCTGCCTTATTCCCACACACACACCACCTAACACACACTCTGCCTTATTCCCACACACACCACCCAACACACACTCTGCCTTATTCCCACACACACCACCCAACACACACTCTGCCTTATTCCCTCACACACCACCCAACACACACTCTACCTTATTCCCACACACACCACCTAACACACACTCTGCCTTATTCCCACACACACCACCCAACACACACTCTGCCTTATTCCCACACACACCACCCAACACACACTCTGCCTTATTCCCACACACACCACCCAACACACACTCTGCCTTATTCCCACACACACCACCCAACACACACTCTGCCTTATTCCCACACACCACCCAACACACACTCTGCCTTATTCCCTCACACACCACCCAACACACACTCTGCCTTATTCCCACACACATCACAGCGAGCCAAAGCCACAGCAGCACGCGCAGTCAGAGTGTGTGTGTGTGTGTGTGTGTGTGTGTGTGTGTGTAAGCTTATAAGAGTTTATTTAGTTAATGGATGAGATTCGTTTAACAGTGTGGGAATTCTGACCGGAGCGTTTCAGGTTCGGTAATATTAGTGTGTTAAATGCGCGCGCGCGTGTGTGAGTGTGTAAGTGTGTGTGTGTGTGTCCTGTAATGTGTGTATCGTTTCATTCTGTAGGGTTTTAATGCCCATATATTGTCTCTCTATTCATTTCAGGCTCGTTCTAATTAGGGGTTGTATTTATGTGCTGTCTTTAATGATGCACGTATTAATTAAACTGATCGTGAAGCACGTGACTTTAATAAAATATTAATATGATGTTTTAGAGTTGCAACATTTCAGAGACATTTTAAAAGACGTCGAAATTTGCCTCATTATTATTCTTTTATTATTATTATTATTATTATTATTATTATTATTATTGTTCAGTTAATTTATTCTATTTAATAAGATGTGTTGCATAATTCAGAATTAAGACATATATAATATATAAAACGATTAAAATGATCACTCGAATTTTCCATGTTTTTTTTTGTTTTATTATTACGTTATATTTTCTATTGTTATTATTATGTGTTATGATTAATCACAATTATTACAGTAATGTCAGCATCCAGCGACTGCTTAACAGATAAATAGCTCGAAATAAAATTTAAAAAATGACGTTTAAGGTCGTTTGAAAACGTTTAAGACGTTTACAAAAACGTTAAAACGTCACTTATAGCATTACTGTGTATTATTATAACCTTACAGATTAAAAACACTCACAGCTTCGTTTACACATACTCTCTCTCTCTCTCTCTCTCTCTCTATTTCTCTAAGTCTCTCTCTCTGTCCATTTGTCTCTCTCTCTCCCTCTATCTGTCTATCTCTCTCTCTCTATCTCTCTCTATCTATCTCTCTCTCTATCTGTCTATCTCTCTCTCTGTCTATCTCTCTCTCTATCTGTCTATCTCTCTCTCTCTCCCTCTCTATCTCTATCTCTCTCTCTATCTGTCTCTCTCTCTCTGTGTAGCTCTCTCTCTCTGTCTCTCTCCCTCTCTATCTGTCTCTCTCTCTCTCTCTCTCTCTATTTCTCTAAGTCTCTCTCTCTGTCCATTTGTCTCTCTCTCTCCCTCTATCTCTCTCTATCTGTCTATCTCTCTATCTGTCTATCTCTCTCTCTGTCTATCTCTCTCTCTATCTGTCTGTCTCTCTCTCTCCCTCTCTCTCTCTCTGTGTAGCTCTCTCTCTCTGTCTCTCTGTCTCTCTCTCTCTGTCTCTCTCCCTCTCTATCTGTCTCTCTCTCTCTGTCTCTCTCCCTCTCTATCTGTCTCTCTCTCTCTCTCTCTCTCTGTATCTCTCTCTCTCTCTCTCTCTCTCTCTCTCTCTCTCTCTGTAGCTCTCTCTCTCTCTCTCTCTCTCTGTCTCTCTGTCTCTCTCTCTCTCTCTCTGTCTCTCTCCCTCTCTATCTGTCTCTCTCTCTCTCTCTCTCTCTCTCTCTCTCTAAAACAAAAAGCGTTATACCCTCCAGGCTCTAATTCTCCACCACTCGCTGAGATCTTCTCCTCAGGGCTTTTCCTCTCTTGATTAATCGCTTCTCCGCATCTCTGACTGCTCCGATCTATTTGCACAAGCGAACAGGAGGGAAAACGCTCGTTCGTGCGCCACCAAGCGGCAGGGCGAACTACAAGCTGCAGCTTCCGAGCTGATTAAGACCTTAGGTGGACAGTGTGGGTTGAGGTCTAAAGACCAAACTACAGTAAAAAAAAAAAAAAAAATTAAGCAGCAAAAGTTTCCAACCAGGCCAGCTTGAGCAAAAGCAGCAGGTCCAAATCCTTCTCCTGCAGCACAGGGTTCTGTAGGGGAACATCTCACAGTGGGTCATGGGTCATTGTCCAGCATGCCCCTGTATTATGAATATCATTATATATGTATGTATACAACATCCTAATTAATCACAGAATACTGTTGTGAAGAAACTTTAATAGATCACTAATATGAACAAACCTTGTATCTCCACAACTTTTGCTGTTTTCCACTTTTTGATATAACATGACTCTGGCAGTCCATGTGGACTACCAACGGACCAATCGAAATGCTCCAAAATTAATAAAATCTTTTTACATTGACTTCCATTGAAAGCTCTGAAGGTGTTTTTTTTTGTCCTTCTTCTGTAAAGCTGCACATTTTGGAGATGCAAGGTATTTGCGTGACATCGAGCGATGATAGACATATAGGTGGCTGGGGGTGAGCTGAGGGTTTCACACCAAACTGATGGTGGCTTTTTAATTTTTTTTTATTGTTTTTATGAGACAATACAATTTTGAATAAGCCAATCAGAACACACATCATTTCCATACTGTACAACAGCCTTAAAGGCTCAGTAACAAAACCAGCCTGTAGGCACATGTAGAAATTAATGACAACCCAAAAGTCATGAAAGGTTTGCTTTTTTGGAGATATGAGGTCTTTGCATGGTGGCAGTGATGCACTAGTTAAAGACCATGGCAGTCTAAAGCCCACCAAAGCTCCTGAGTTTCACAGGCAGCTGAATTCACCAGCATAATTTAGTCCGGTTCTGGTTCTAATCCCTGTCCGGAAAACCTGTCCTCGGCTCTCCACAGGTTCTTGGTTTTGTGTTGGTGGACTTTTTAAGCTTTTTCCGTCTCCTCAGTGGCAGAACGAGGGGACCCTACAAAGAAGAGGAAGTCACACAGTGGAATCATTGTCCTGCGGTGTGTCTCGGCCTCCGAGCTCTCCAGCGCCGCTTTTCAGGGTTCAGTAGGCTGCTCGGGACCGGTGCTGAATGTTAATCCGGCCTGTTCCTTCAAGACGCAGCCAAAACTGATGAGCTCTTTTACAACAAGGTGATTTGTTGACTGCCCCCCCTCACCCTGCCTCCACCCCATCTCCCCACCCCACCCCTCTCTCTCTCTTTCTCTTTCCCCTCCTTCCATTTCTTCCTGCTCGGAATTGAGAAAAGGGGGAATGAAAAAGAGGGAAGTGGCGAAGGATTTGGGGAAGGGTGTGGGGGTGTTGGAGGCCATGCACGGGCCTCAGTGGGGTGGAGGCGGGTGCAGAAGCGTCGCTTTGTGCCACCCAGGTGCCTGGCACACTGAGGCCTTTTCACACAGGCGTTTAGAGGACGGGGGCAATGGAGAAAAAGGGGAAGAGGAAATGAAAACGGCTTTCTAGGGATTTCTTTCACATGCGGAAAAAAACACCTCAGCAGTGCGAGAAGGTCTGAGGTTGAAGAATGTGAGACATATGTCAGTATACGGCCTGCACGCCTAAACGCTTCCCTAATAATAATCATCATCATCAGGCTTATTGTTCAGCAGTTACACAGAAAACAGTGCAAACGGACGGAGCTATTCTTAGGCTGTAGATGTGAGGAACGGAAGGAAGCCTTGAGGTGTTAATTGGTACCAGAACCTTTACATTACACACAGGCTCTTTTAACTGTAAAAAGGTCTTCAGAACCAGGCAGACATGATGCCTTATAGCAGAATAACCCTCTGAAAGGTTCTATGCTCTACACAAAAAGGGTTCTTTGATGTGTAATGACTGGGAGGCCCTATTTTGGTGCTATATAGAACCTATAGGACCGAATCCCCACCAACCGGTCTTCCGGTATAATAAGTATTTTTATTAGTTTTTTTGTCATATATTTATTTAAAATAATAAAACGTTCAATTTCAATGGAAATCAATGTAAAAAAAAACAAAAAAAAACAAAAAACATTTTGAGCATTTCTATTGGTCTGTTTATCATGACATTTTAACACATTGTAAAGAACAACTGCCAGATTCACATTATGTCAAAAAAGTTAAAAATGGGACTGACACTGATTATTACAAGGTAATATAGTAATTATTATAGCAATTATTACATAGTAATATAGTAATTATTACATGGTAATATAGTAATTATTACATGTAATATAGTAATTAATACATAGTAATATAGTAATTAATACATAGTAATATAGTAATTATTACAAAGTAATATAGTAATATAGTAATTAATACATAGTAATATAGTAATTATTACATGTAATATAGTAATTAATACATAGTAATATAGTAATTATTACAAAGTAATATAGTAATATAGTAATTATTACATGGTAATATAGTAATTATTACATGTAATATAGTAATTAATACATAGTAATATAGTAATTATTACAAAGTAATATAGTAATATAGTAATTATTACAAAGTAATATAATATAGTAATTATTACATGTAATATAGTAATTAATACATAGTATTTATTACATAGTAATATAGTAATTATTACATAGTAATCTTGCTGAGGTAGTATATTTTACCTTTAATACCATATGTACTTTGTTTGCACAACTGTAATCCAAATTTTTTTATCCATCAATTTATTTCCAAAAAAAAAAAAGATAACATCAAATCATAACTGATCATTTAATTTATTTGAGGAGTATTTAATCCTAAAACATGGTGCCATATTGCGATGAGCTCTAATCCAATGCAATTTTAAATTAAAGTCATGAAATTTCGGGAGGAGGAACCATGCCTGGAGCTCTCCTCCCAAATCTAATGTTTCTATAAATTCCCTCTCTACCTTGTTCACATATTTGCGACAAAATCTGTGCAACCCTCCACCAGCCTGTCACCTCCCTTTGTACCCTGTCATCTATCATTCCTGGCTCCACACTTTAGGGGAATGACTGATGTCCAAGCTCCAAGTTCTCCCCCCTCTCTTACAGTCTTCATCCCATCTCATTTTCTCATGTTAAACTGTGTTGTTCAGGATGTAGAATATGAACTGTTGTTTATCTTCTTTAAAACGGAAATTAAACTACAATTTCTGCTGCCGTGAGGAACGCCCAAAGGGGTCTGGAAGGGTCCATATTGTCGCTGTCCAACGAAAAACATGTATGTCCAAAATAGTGACTTGACAGGAGAAAGACAAAAAAAAATTAAATTACATTTTCAATGGAAGTCATTGTAAACAGATTTGATTCCAAGTCATTTTAGAATGTTTCTATTGTGTCTATTCTTTCTATTTCTATTCTATTGAAAACTAAAAATGGAGAAAGAAAATAATTTCAGGAAAGTAAAATTCATTTCCAGAACTCTTTACTGTCCCCTGCATGAGCTGTCATTGGCTATTACAAATGTTCAGGAGGACAAGGATGTTCAGGAGGATTGACGAGGATGTTCAGGAGGACGAGGCTGTTCAGGAGGATAAGGATGTTCAGGAGGACGAGGATGTTCAGGAGGATTTGGACGTTCAGGAGGATGAGGATGTTCAAGAGGACGAGGATGTTGAGGAGGACGAGGATGTTCAGGAGGATGTTGAGGAGGATTAGGATGTTCAAGATGACGAGGATGTTTAGGAGGTTGGATGAGAATGTTTAGGAGGATGAGGATGTTCAGGAGGACGAGGATGTTCAGGAGGACAAGGATGTTCAGGAGGACGAGGATGTTCAGGAGGACAAGGATGTTCAGGAGGATTAGGATGTTCAGGAGGATGAGGGTGTTCAGGAGGACGAGGATGTTCAGGAGGACAAGGATGTTCAGGAGGATTAGGATGTTCAGGAGGATGAGGGTGTTCAGGAGGACGAGGATGTTCAGGAGAACAGACAAGGATGTTCAGGAGGATTAAGATGTTCAGGAGGACAAGAATGCTCAGGAAGACGAGGATGTTCAGGAGGACGTGGACGTTCAGGAGGATGAGGATGTTCAGGAGGACAAGGATGTTCAGGAGGACGAGAATGTTCAGGAGGACGTGGACGTTTAGGAGGATGAGGATGTTCAGAAGGACGGGAATGTTCAGGAGGACGAGGATGTTCAGAAGGATGAGGATGTTCAGAAGGATTAGGATGTTCAGGAGGATTAGGATGTTCAGGAGGATGAGGACAGTAGAAGAATGTAAAGGCGTCTCTGAAATCATTCTCTTAAAATTCTCTTTTATATGGTCTGCTTTGGTTCATCACTTGTTCTATTTTAATCTTCTTGTTCTCCACGGACACCGACTGAACTCAGATGGTGAGTAGGCCTCACCATCAAAGCCACGTTTATCTAAAACTACTGCACTGTCATATTGTACAGTCTACACTCTACATACCCAACTAAGAAATCTTAATTTTCTGAAAGAGTGTGTCTCTTGTTTGTTAGTTATAATTTTCACCAGAGGAGGACGGCTTTCCCATTGAGTCATGGGTCCAGTCAGTGGTTCAGCCTTAAGCTTGAAATGTTGAGTCATCGCTCCTCTTCATATTTTTTCCCCTTATTTCTTCCGCCTGTTAAATGACTAGACTTTGAGACAAGTTTTGGCTCATCTCAAAGCGACTTCCTCACACGTCTCATTTCCTCTCAGTGGTTCTTTCCCTTTGCTATTAAAGAGTCTCAATTCCTCCATTCGAGTCTTGGTTCTTCTCTGCAATTCTCCCTCCTGCCTTTGAAGAATGTCTTCTTCTGAGTCTTGGGTCTCTTGGTGTTTCTTTCTAAAGGGAATTTTACTTTTTTACAAACCCTATTGGGTCTTTTGGGAGTGTTTATTCCCCATGTTCTTGGTGAGTGTCTCTTTCTGGGTCTTGGTGGCTTTAAGTGGTCCTTGGTGTCTCCTTTTGAGTCTTGGGTTGTCTCTGTGATTCGCCCTCATGTTCTCACAGCATTTTGTCCTTCAAGTCTTGGTTCCTCTAAGCGGTTCTTCCTCATGCTTTTAGTAAATGTTATATTTTCAGCTTTTCTTCCTTCTGCAGTTTTTGAGCCTTGTTTACTCCACATGGTCTTCAAGAGGTTCTCCTTTGAGTCTTGGTTCCTCTTGGTGTTTCTTTCTAACGCCCCAAAATGTTATTTTTTTGCTGTTTCTCACAAACAAACCTTTTGGGTCTTTTGGGAGTTCTCTCAGTGTTTACGCCCCATGTTCTTGGTGAGTGTCTTCTTTCGAGTCTTAGTTTGTCTCTGGGATTCGTTCTCACACAGTTTTGCCCTTTGAGGCTTGGTTCCTCTCAGTGTTTCTTCTTCAAGCTTCTTGGTTTTTTTTTTCTGTCACATCATTTAATGCCTGCAGATGTTTCTGGTTGTAAAACGCTACAAATATTAAATCTAACTCGAACCGAACCAACAATATGTCCCTTATATCAGGCAGAGCATCCATGCCCACAGTGCCCATTTTAAGGCCTTTGCACGCCATGGTGGCACCATCTGGTGGCAGCAAAGGTCCTTAATATCTCTCAAGCTGCTTTACGCAACACGTCTGGTACATCATGTACCTTTTTTTGTTCAGTCATCCTCTCAGATCTCCATGCAAAATCATTATTCCCACAAATCCCATCTTCACACACATATTCCCAATTTCATATGCTTGGCTTCGCGTTAACGAACCAAAGGAGAAGAGGTCCGTTCCCAGGGGTCTAAAAATGACAGACGAAAATGCCTTCCTTTCTCCGCTCAGCCAGTCTTGGCGAATGGCTCATTGTTTTAGATCATTGCTAGTTCGGCTGGTCTTTGAGTTCCAGAACGGGACGAGTATTTTTCGCAGGGCCCTTCAGTGTTGCGTAAGAGAACAAGGCGCCAGTCAGGAGGCAGGGGCCAGGGTGCACCTCACCACCTCGGAAAAGCTCCCTGTGAGCTTTGTGCCACAAAACAAAGCACAAACATTTCCCTTCACGTCGCCCACTTTGACCATTCAGAACTCCCAATTAACACTGAATGTCCTTGGTGAGATCAAAATGCGTGCAATTATCTGCTCGGACTTTGATGGCATGGGGCTCCCATCCCTTCGACTGGCTGCGCATTAAGGAAGAAAAAAAAAACAGTAAGAAGAAAGAGAACGGTGGGCACAATGGAACAGGACAGTGGACAGTGTTTCGTGTGGTCCCTTCCGCCGCGCGACACAGCCGTAATGAGAGCTCGCTCGGAGGCTTGGGTCATTTCACACACATTCCAGTGCACAATGCTGCCAGGGCCACCGCTAATGCCCATCAGATGTTTGGCCACTTTCGGTGGGGAGGGAAGGGCAGGTGCCAGGCAAAATTTGCTGTTCCTCACAAACACAGCCTTTTTTCTGGACATCGGGCCTCTAGTGGAATGCACATGTACAAAGCATAACGCCACACACACACACACACACAAATGCAGATTATGTCCCATATTTCATAAACAGGAAGGGTAACTGAGTTTAGAAACCCTGGCAATGCCTAATTGGGCTTGGGTGTTCCAGAAGTCTCCTTTCTGAATCAGTTTTTAAAGAAGGTTAGTTTATACTGATGCTCTAGAGACGATCACAGATAATAATATCAGGATTATAACAGTACTCACAGATAATCCAGGATTATTACGGATCAAATGTTTAGATTTGACCACAAAATATTCAATACTCTTAAAAATCGAAGTGCTACCAGGGGTTCTTTGAGCGATGCCATAGAAGAACCACATTGAGTTCCATAAAGAGAACCTTTTGGAAGTCTAAAGAACCTTTACTTGTAATGTAAATGTTCTTTACCAATTTAAAGGTTCACATTTTATGATAATAAATATATATATATAGAATATAACAATTATATATTATTATATATTATATATAATACATATAAATATAAATAATTTATAGAATATATTTGTATTAGTATCCATATGCATTTAAAGGTTCTTCATCACATATCTCCACCATAAACATGGTTCTTTATAGAGCCAAAAGTGGTTCTTCTATGGTGTCACTCGAAGAACATATATTATATATATATACATATATATATATATATATATATAAATATTTGTGTATCAACATCAGAAGTTATATAAAATGTATAAAAAGAGATAAACACACTGGAGAAATTCTGAGCTGCTTTTTACACAATGTGCACATTTTAAATCATACAAATTAAAAAAACAAATGTAATTAATATTAACTTACATCAAAGGTCCAGATCGATGTTTGCTTCTGCTGTCAAGTGACTATTCTGGAAAAACATTCAATTCAGTTCCATTCAATTCAATTTCATTGTCTATATACTAACACAGGGATCTACAGTACAACCACACACTGAAAACAGCTGATGAAACTATACAGAGCCCCAAACAAAAGACATGAGGGTAAAAAATTACCTTTTCAATAATAAATAAAAATAAAAACCTGCCTGTTAAATAATAATAATTATTATTATTATTTAATAAAGGTATTGAGATCTTGAGATAGTTATCCTGAGAAAATGATCCTGATATATTTGTTTTATTTATTTTTAAGATACGTACCTCAGGATATTGGATATCTCAGGATTATCTAAAGATCATTATCTCTGCATAGTTTTCTCAGGACAAGTATCTTAAGATAATTACCTGGGGATTATTATCTCAGGATGACTAGAGATTTTCTCCTGATAATCTTTTCCAGGTCATTTTCTCAGGATAATTACCTCTGAAATTTTATTACTAGATATTCCAGGATATCTAGGAAATATATCTAGGAAAGCTAATTATGTCAGTATACTTTTCAACCTCTGGATTATTAACTCGAGATAACTAGGGATAATCTCATGATAATTATGTCCATGTTTTTGTTTTTTTTTTAGGATAATTATTTTAAGACATTGCACATGCTCAGGATATATATATGCACTATGCACTGTGCACTACAAGCTCTCTTACAGTGGACTATGGGCCTCTAGTGGAATGCACGTTCACGAATGCATAAGTCTACACACACACACACACACACACATACATTCGCATGCATATAACGGGAATCACACGGGCCGCGCGCGGACATCAGCGTTTGTGGGCTGTTGACGTGATGTGACAGCCCGGCTCTACCTCACAGAGTCCTGCTTTTAGGGCCATTTTCCTGCCTTACCCGTTTACACACTGGTCCAGTGGAGACTTCTTTATTTCCCCACAGACAATGATGCCTTTCTTTATAGCTCTCTCTCTCCCTCTCTCCCTCTCTCTCTCTCTTTCTGCCTCTCATGCAAGCGTACACACACAAGCAAGCACGCACGCACGCACGCCTGCCTGCCTGCCTGCCTGCCTGCCTGCTCGCCCGCCCGCCCGCGCGCGCGCGCCAGCAGACGCACGCACGCACGCACACTCGCTGGCATTTTGATGGTAATTAATGACATCAGTGAGAAGCGCGAGGAAAGAAAAGCGAGCGCGTTTTGTTTGCCTCGCGGACCGTGGGAACCCCGAGGCCCTCGAGGGTGGCGAGTCAGGGGGCTGGAACAATACTCGCGCTGTCGCCTTTCACCCAAACACCCCCCCCTCCTCCTCCTCCTCCTCCTCCTCCACACAAACACGCACTCTCATACACACTCCCTGAGATCTCCCCCAATCACTCCTCCCTGCCCTAGACCCCCCCCCCTCCCTTTCCCTAGACCCCCCCCCCCTCCCTTTCCCATCTGCACGCTCGGGCGCTGTGTGCTGACTGCCCCCTTTCTGTCCTCCAGGACACTACACCCCCTCAAAGAAATAAAACGTGTAGTTTTCACAAAGATCATCAGCCAAGATGATGATAGTGGATGAAGTTGATGACAGCTGTTTTGTGCTGGAGCTACGATGCTAATGTAGCCTAGCAAACAAGTAACAAAAATGTAGCCTTTAGGCCTGCCCAGTTAGCTAGCATTGAGCTATTGAGCTAAACCCATTCCTAAATCTTCATGCATTTACCACAAATCAGCCCGAGTAGAAGTGATCACACCTCCCCGTCCTGGATATCATCACACGCTGGAAGCAGCTGATTGTGTTGCGTAGTGGTTAACAACACAGCCTGCAGCCTGGTGCACACCTCGATAGTACTGTTTCTGTACCTGTGCAATAACTTTTTGGATTATTGTTGAATTGCAGGCGCAGACCAGCCACTGGAGTCATTTCTCTCCAACCCCAGCACTGGTCCAATCCGCCATATCTTCATCTACAGCATCCTCTGTCAAGGGGTGGCTATATTAGCCAGCAAGTGAACGGTCAGTTCTTAAGGCTGATGTGTTGAAAGCAGCAAAAATGGTCAAGCGTAGGGATGTGAGCGACTCTCCCAGCCAATATGCTTATGTGGGGCCCGGAATGGGCTCTAAGTGGGTTGGTACTCACATTTATCCTGGGACTGTATATGGGCACCATCGTTACAGCCCACCCTAATCTCACATGGGTCCCATCTATGGCCCATGTGTAACCCCTCCTGGTTAAACCCATCACTGATCCTGGTGGGCATCCATATGTGGGGCCGACATGAAACCCGAGGGCTAAACTTTCCTGGTTCCCGGTTGGGCTACCCATACAGGCCCCCTAAGCATCTCCAAAACGAGAGGTCTTGTAGGGTGTTCCACTAAAAAGGGTCAAAAAGGAAACCACTGACACTGTCATGAACACCCAAGGCTCACTGATGCGACTCATGGAGGCCCCACTTTACAACGTACAGGACCTAAAGGATCTGCTGCTAATGTCTTGGAGCGAGATTTCACAGGACAAAGGTCTTGAGGAGTCCATACCTCGGATGCTCAGATCTGTTGTGGCGGCACAAAAGGGACCTACTCAATATTAGACAGGTGGTGTTTATGTTATGGCTGATGTTGGTGTATATAGCCTGTATATATTCTGACATTCGATAGATCAGCTTAGATGCAGCAACATGGTTGGTGCAATTCGTTATAGCAGCTAGCAGTTCAGTTAGTTAGTGAGTCAGTATGAGTTACAAGCCAGGTCAATGAGGAGCCTTTTACCCATATATATATATATCATATTAAATGAAAGAGAAAACTCCCAAAACATCCCAGGATTACTTCAAATCAGGACACTGAACCAAATCAAGGCCTTTCATGTAGCCTATATCACCATCCCCATTAGCTTCACTGGCCTTCTGTTCATAGACAGGTGAAAACTAGCTGCTGCTAGCTCACATCTGAAAAGGACAAAAATGAAGACACCCAATCGTCCAACTGAGAGAACGCCTGCTGTGTTACCCAGTAAAATCCACTGTCAGATCAGGCTTTTGACTGGAAGACGATAGACTATAGACACATCAGCCAGTGAACTCAGTGTCTAGCGTTATCCCTTTTCCCTTTTTCTCTCTTTTGCTGTATTTTTAGCCCGGCTCCATCAGGACCGAGCGTCACAGCTGTCAGTGTGATCTACAGTGCGATTTCGTCAGTAGCCGTAGGAGGAATTGAGCATGTCAATCAACAGCTGGCCCTGGTAAGGTTTAGTAATCACCTCTCACTTCACCTGATGGTCCACAAGAGGAGAGTAGGCTCTCGCCATCCCCCATCCACCGAGTCTCTTTAATAGCTGGGCCTGCACACTGCAACATGGCACCTATGTAATCACCTCTCACTGCTGCTTAATGGCACTTCCTTCTGCAGCGCCATGTCAATAGCCATAATTGCATCCTTTCAGAGGCTTTGTCACGGAGCCGAACAGGAACAAGCTAGATAGCAGCTATAGATGATATACAAGGACTTTCAAAGAAGTAGCATTTTCTGTGCCTACTCACACTTCTTCCAGGAACCTTCCCGAAGGAGTTTTTTTTTCCTACTGGTTAATCTCACTTTCTAAGGGCCTAAGAAATGGAGCACATACAAATAGACAATTGTAGGTAGCAAGTGGAAGGATCATGGATCTTTATGAAGGAACCTATTTACCAATTAGTTCTAATGTAAACAATGTCTATCAATTTACATCTAATGTGCTGTATGTTTACATTGCTCTTAATGTGGTGTAATAATAGGTGCCAGTATTACAAGAAATAAGACAATCACATGGACCACTCGTTTTGCTGTTTGCTTGGCCTTTGTTTACCCTCCAATACCTGCCTGTCTAGACGAACATGCTTTGGGGCGTCTACCTTGGTTACATTCACCTAGTAACACATGTATTTACAGAAACAACCCACAAGCCATTAACCCTTTCTCTTATCAAGAGCATAGACGTCCAGATGGGCCCATATGTTAGCTACGAATGCTGTTTTTCTTTCATTTTTAATGTTTTGACCAAAGAAAAAGTGTTCTCACACATTCAGATAAACGAGTCTGTATATATTTAGGTCCATTCTAGTTTGCACAACACCCGCATGTTTTTTTTTTTAACCTCATCGTCTGGAATCGTAGGTCCGAGACACGACCAAAAAAAAAAGTATGTCTGAGTCATTAAGATCTACACCAGAGAATGAAACCTGACCAGACGGTGTCTATGAGACATTCAAGCGCCGAACAATGCAGCCGCTCCACCCATCTTCATCTGACACGCCTCATACTGGAATTCGGTGGGTGTAGGTTCCCAGACATGAAATGCACAAAGTGGCCGTCCTGGGGGAGTTTGCCCTCGCGACTCCGCTGTGGTGGAGTTATGGCACAGTAGTAAGGCTCTGGGAACCCTCAGCATTGCTCCCAGGGGCCCCCGGAGGCCTCAAAGCGCTCTTCACGGCACTGCATGCGGTAGTATGAATATGCATGCAGTGATAAATGGGGCCAGGCCCGGTCTTGATTGTGATCCATGGCCGGAGCACAATGGTCCACAGTCCTCCCGCTTTATGGCGCTGGTCCGTGAGTATGTGGCGGCCTCAATGCCTGCTCTGATTTAGATGCATGGGAATGGCCCAGCCTCTGTCTGCCCTGGATGTTCCCTGTCTACCTGGGTGGGTTTATGTCTGTTTGAAGGCCTATAGATCCTTACTGCTTAAGCACGTTTGTCCGGGGTATGAAAGGACGGGAATTACGTGAGTACTGTATAACGGTACATCTTCCGATTTACATAACCTATCGTGGTGGTTTGAAGGGACAATGAGCGAGTAGGGGAGTATCGAAGAGGGGCAGCAGTGGTTGATGGCGGATACAAATGGCCATCCTTCCCCTGACTGCACAGGAATTTGCTGCATGCTTTTCAGGACAAAGAGGGGAGGCAACAAAGTCAGCCCTGCCCATATTCAGCCCGCCACATTCAAAGGCATCTTTGGTGCTCTGCCACCCAGGAGCTGCCGGGCCCCCTTCCCACGTGAGGTAAGCAACTGACCTGTCCGTCAACGGCTGTCAGGCGAAAGAGACGTCTGGACCGGTGCAACAATGCCGCCAGACTGCGAGGCATGCACTCCTCCGTTCGCCATCCTGCCTAGCAACCGCCGTCAAGTGATAGAGAGGCTTCATCCCTAGCAACAAGAGCCAAGAGATGGTGAGGCCTCGCACCTTAGCAACAAGGTCCCCCTGCAAGTGAGAAAGGAGCTTCTCTGGGCAAGGCTGAAAAGACACCAACCGCCCCCCACCCCTTCCACCACCACCAAAACCACCGACCCCCTTCTTTTTTTTTCTTTCTTTTTTTTTTTCGTGGTGTGAAGTTCATCAGATGGCACAGAAAAGAAAAGATCCCTCCCCCCACTCAGACACTTGTCAAATGGAGAAAAGAAAGGCGGGCAGATACTTGGTGGATAAGATCATGACTAATCTGTTGTTCTTCGCCGCCGAGATCCGACAGAGGCTCTAAAACAACTTCACACTGGCGGCAGCGCATACAGATGACTGCCTGGGATCCCCCCTGGAAGAATGGGGGGAGTGAGTTAGTGAGTGAGCATGTGGAAGGATGCAAATCCTTTATTCAGAACAGGGAAAAACGCGGGAAGAGACTTTTTCCCACTGTGCTCCAGCATAAATTTTACATTTGCACAGACGTTGCGTCATATGGTACAATGTAAACCATAGAAGCTGCATTTGTCTGCATTACAGGACAAAGTGCTTCAGTCCTTCTCTAATGCTTCATTAAGCGTCCCCTTATTTTATCCACTCTTCCACAAACTGTGTGCTTCACGTCCACGCAGAACACAACACTGACCATCCCACATTCCAAGATGACCCTTTTTAGGATGCACTATGGATGTCAAAACATGCCAATGAAATGAAAGATTTAATTAACTGATATAAATGGAGATAAATAGACATAAATAAATAAATAAATGAGATATAAAAACAAATGTAATTATTTAATTAAAATGGGACAATATTGTTTGCTGTTTGGGACATAATATTGTTTACTGTATGCTAATGAAGTGGACCCAATCGACACACAATTGGTTAACAGTAGAGAAAGCTGTGTGTTGCCTTGTATTTGAATCATGTGACCCCTGATAGAGCCGAGTTATGATATCCTAGCCAAGTTATGAAACATGGCCGAACAGTTCATCTACAGTAGGATATTAAATAATAATAATAATAATAATAATAACAACAACAACAATTTGTGAGTTAATTCTCATAGTAATCACCCAACTCCCCCAGACTAGCATGTCTCCTCCAACACATACTAAGTTAGCCATCGCCTTTTTTTTTCAAACTGCCTCTGACGCAGCATCGCTAGGTTGCCTAGCGCACTCGGAGGAAAGCACGACTCCCCAGCTCTGATCCAACAGCTAACATCACACTAGGAGTGATGTGGAGAGGGAGTGCCATCAACACACCCCTGAGGACACTTACGCTCTCTTTGACTCTGGCTGCTGATGGCAAGCAGCATGACCCAGGATTCGAACCAGCGATCCTCAGATCATAGGGGCAGTGTTTTTACACATCTACAAAGCATTTGTTGTTTTTCCATGAAGAAAAATACAAAACAAAATAGATACAATACATTAAAAATGCATAACGGAAACCATGTGATAATGACCAGGTCCATAAGGCCTCCTGTTTAACTGCTGCTTTTTTGATGAAGGCTCTGAACCGAGGCTAACAGTATCCTCTGTGTCACAAGCTGGCACAGCCTGGCAACACTTTCTGCATCACTGACCCAGTGAGTCACACAGTTTTAGAAATTTATATTAGGCTGATGTAGCAAAATTAACCTCCTAGCATCTATAGCCTAGCATTAGCAACCTGGCTATTTATGTCATTTAGCAAACGCTCTTCTCCAGAGCGACTTACAAAAATGCTTTACTGTTCACTCAAGAAGAACCTCAGCTTAGTTTGAATAGATTAAAAATTCAAAGATCCTCTAATCTTAGACTCTACTAAACACAAGTCAATATGGAGACCATAGTACTCTTCTCTTCGCCTGAGTACTCTCGGAAGAGGAGGGTCTTTAGTCTGGGTTTGAAGACAGTAAGCGTTGGACTCTGCTGTTCGGACACCCAGGGGAAGTTCGTTCCTTCACTTCGGTGCAGGACAGAAAAAAGTCTGGCCGCTCGTCTTCCATGGATCTTAAAGGATGGCGGGTCGAGCCGAGCAGTACTTGAAGCTGGAAGGATCTCTTGGTGCAGATCTGCTTTTGACCATCGCCATCAAGTACGGAGGGGCTATAGTTTCTATACCACCTTAAAAGACACAGCAGTTACATTCTGGTGCCTGGTAGAAAGCTGGCAAATAAGAAGCTGACTTCTGATTTCAGTTATTTGTCCAGCTATATGACATCACGTGGCGTAATCAATAAATTGTACAAAGTAAAGTAAATTATTGTAAATTGCCAAACTCAGATGGGCCAAACTCAGTGGCTTGGTTCTGTCTTAGTTCAAATTAAGCCACCTTTGAGCAATAGCTCATTAAAATTACGATAGCAATTACATTACATTGTAGAATTATATCACATTGTACTGATGATGATTGGATGGGTTTTATGTATTTATTTATTTCAATGTATAATTCTTTTAATTTCATTTGATTGATTACATTTATCCAATTTAAATTGTATTATTAAATAACTAAATACATTCTTTAATTAACTGTCCTTCTTACCTGCTTTTGCTTGGTGACGGATCACATTGGGTCTAGAGCATACCTGGAAACACTGGGCGCAGGACGCCAGTCCATCATAGGGTACTACCACATTTATATATTTATTTTTTATTTATGATTTTATGCCCCGTATTAATTTGTTTATTTCAGTTTGCGTCTCTGAAACTCTTTGAAAGTGTATTGTTTATTTATTTAATTTAGCATGTTTTATCCTCCATAGTGCAAAGGGCCCAAATCTTTGTGTGGAACTGGTTCAGCAGACATGAAGGAAGAATGAGACACTTACTGGACCTCATGACCGTCTGTTATGTGCACCTATATATATATATATATATATATATATATATATATATATATCAAGATACCCTATATAGGTGTAATCCTTATCTGACAGGAGTATAGATAAGGGGACTCGATATCATGTATAATATGATGCATGATTTTTTTTTTCTATTGAGTTTAACATTACATGCTCCTTCTGCCTTTTCATTTCTCATTAAAAGTCTTACGCCGCATTTGCAGAACTGGCTAATGGTTAAAACGACCACAAGCCATAAACAGCCATAAACTTTTCTGATCTTGTAAATTGGTTTATTAGCTGTGATCAATCAAAATGCAAAGTTTTCCTTCATTGTTTCATTATGTAGTGTTTGCAATTTTGTGAAAGAGACTGAAATGTAAAGAATCAGGACTATGGACTCGCTGCCGAGTTCAATTATGTACTGTTTGTTATCACTGTGCTTTTATCTTCATCAAAAGTCTTCATTTCCAAGTGGAACAATGGGGATTATATTATAAATAATCTCCAAAACAAGCCTGAGAAAAAAAAACATGACAAGACCTGGTGCAGTAGTTCCACCTCCTCAACAGTCCACTTCCCCTGTAAACCAGTAAATCAGTAAAAATCTCAACTAGGCAAGTTCTGATAGGTCAAGCTTCCCACACATTCATCTAATGATGTTCTCAGCTGTTGAGGTGGGTCTCACCTTGCTTCAAAATGCACCAGGTGGTGGGACAGAGGAGACGTCGTGGTCCCTTTCTTCTTCCTGTTGTTCTACGGCCCGCAATCCTCATCTGTCGCCAACTGGGGCCTTAAAGCCTCT
The DNA here is from genome assembly GCF_030463535.1 of Salminus brasiliensis. NCBI lineage: Eukaryota > Metazoa > Chordata > Actinopteri > Characiformes > Bryconidae > Salminus > Salminus brasiliensis. The sequence continues at coordinate 33,535,903 of NC_132894.1, forward strand.
CCTCCCTTCTTTTCTCCCTTCTGTCAGGTAGCAAACCCCTTTTTTCTCTGACCACTGAAGGAAGATAATGCCTGCCTGTCTCTGTCAGTTGACCAGGGGATTGATTAAAGGGGCCTGCCAATCAGTTTATTCCAATCAATTAGTTCCCATTTGCCCAGAGCCCTGGCTTAGGCAGAGCTTGGCGTAATCAGAGGTTCCACCTAGTCATTAACTGTAATTCTAGCTCTGATGTGGCTTCGGCTCCTCATTCATGGACCCCGTCTCGACTAAGGGTGGGAATATAGTGCAAGGAGCAAGACAAGGCTGCTCTCTCTTTATGCAGAGCAGATGCTATACCTCTATTGAATCTATCCATCGTCACCTCTAGATCTCTGGGGTTGAGAGCAGGCCGAGGGAACAGAGGAACAATCTTGTGAAAGGAGGTGTGAGCCAAGCTGGTGTTAATGAGGAGAAAGGAAGCTAAATTCGTACGGTCTAAAACCAGCGCTCAGCGAGATCACGCTAAGGGGACACCGCAAGCGTTTTTCACGATGACTTCATACAAGGGATCAGTTGTCGCCCCCTCTATAGACCTCAAATGTCGATCCTCTTTTGAGTGCTTAAAACGTGCCCTCTGCTTCATCACATGGTTGAACACCTCTCCCTTTCTTTCGCTCCTTAACTTGTCAATCAAGCTCGGCAGCAAATAATCAGCTTTCAAATTAGTCGCCATTATACGGAATCCCCTTACGTTCCTCCGTCTCCCTTTCACGCAAGGCCCGATGCAGGTGGATCCTCTAATTAGATGAATCTTTTTCGCGCAAGCCCCTCACGCTCCTTCCCGATTGTTCACTCACCGTCCCTTTCATTCCGGGCTCGATGCCTCTGCTTTTGTGTCCAAATCAACAAGACCTGTGCTTCCAATGGATCGTCCATTTCTCCAGGCGCACTATACACAGGCCCGCTCTCGTCATTGTCCGGGGGGTCACGCTCCTGTGGACCGGAGCTGTTGACCCTTACAAATGGATTCGTGTCACATTGACAAAGGCCTGATTGGGTTTTAACAAGGGCCAAAGTTCCTGGCCCTGAAAGGACGATGAATGAGGATAAAGGGAAAGTAGACGTGAGGAGAGGTTTGAGAAAACCAACACATTAAAGACTGGAAGGCTCCTTTAATGAGACGACTTGTGCAGGGGATTAGCATGACGAGGTAACGCAGGCCTTGAAATAAGAGAGGTCTCTATGTTTAGTGCACTGTACCTAAGAGGAGAACATCGTTCGAGAAGGTTGCCTTACAAACCAGTGCTTTCTCAGGTCTTCTGCACAGATTGGTTCTTCTGATCCTACAATTTTGACCAATCGCTGCCTACTATTAGGCCTTTTGAATTACCGCCGACATCCCTTTTGGCTCTAGAATGACGTTGGGGATATTTACCAACAGCCATGAGATCTGTGGAACCTACTGCAAGTAAATGAGAGTCACTAACAAGCCTAAGTAGTAACGTTTTGGTGCAGAATGACCAAGAACGCCAAACGTTTCTGTGTAAAAAGATCTATTAGCCCAGATGTACCAATCATCCTGCGCCAATCAACCCCTCCAAGTGATATAATTATCAGGTCAGGAGGGGAAAGGCTGGTGAATAAAAGACACCACCTTTCTCCCACCCCCTACTCATAGCCCACCATTATACCACACCAACAACAGGCCAATTTGTCCGCGAGGCCCCTTGTGCCCACACTCCCTGCCGAGTTATTTAGCTCCTCTCCTGCACTTCAATGGCAGGTACTGATTAGAGGGGCTGCAATCTCCCTCCCCTTCTCCAAAAAAAGAGAGGAGACAGAGAGAGAGAGGGAGGGTTAAAAAAAAAACTAGCCCCTTCATCCAGGCAATCTTTAATCTGATTACAGGCTTTCTACAGCTTTTCAGACAAGACCAGCCTTGCGGGACAATGGCAGACCAAGTGGTTTTACACACAGCCTCTGAGCTATGTGATCCAAGTGTGGAAACTCAGGGAGCTCTCCCTCCGCTGGCAGTCCTTTTCAGGTTAGACTATAGCCGGGTCAGCCCACCTGCCTGCCCGCCTGCCCACTCCTCTCGCATAGGGTCAGGAAGGAGGAGGCTGGGGAGGGGGGGGATTAACGAGGACATCTCTGTTACAGGGTCAGCTCACTCCTTTCCTCTCCAACCTGCCCTCCCCTCCCCCCTGATCCCCTGCGGACTTGTTTGATTAGGAAGAGCAGATCTAACCCTGGCTCCTTCACCCACGCACCGCTCGACCTGATGCTTCGCCGTCCTCTTCAAACCCATGGGAAAGTCATAAAAAAAATCAGCCCGAATGCCTCCCCGCCCACCGCACGCCACCCCCACCATCCCCCCGCTGTCCGTCTCATTTGTACCTTGTAATCCCCCCCAAAAATCTCAGCGAGCTGCTGCATATCCTCCCTGTCATGTTTTTTTTCCCCTTTCTTTTTTCTTCCCTCTTGTTTGACTTTCCTCCTGTGAGGCTTACAAATGGAGAATTCCTCAAAGAGCCGCTGCAGGACGCGAAAGGCTAAGCTAATGGATGTGAGCTCCGAATCCATTTCATGGGGGAAAATAGAGAAGACTGATGGAGATTGACTGTGTCCGATCCAAAAATTCAGGTCTGGGTGGAAATTGTTTCATGGCAAGATTCCTGTAATTTGAGACCGTGCACTCTTAAATACAAAGATGCTACAAAGGGGTTCTTTGAGCGATGCCATAGTTTCTTCCACCTGGTCATAGCCCCCGAAACTAGTAGGCTAAGAACTCCTAGTGCACTGATACATGCGACTCACCGTACCATCTACCCAACTGGAGAGAAAGCGGCCAGTTGTGCTCTCTCTGACTCCGGCTGCTGATGGCAAATGGACCTGCCTTAGGATTCCAACTTGCAACTCCCAGGCCATAGTGGCTTCACATTAGACAGCTGAACCACTCAGAACCCCCTGAAAAAGAACCGTGACTTGATGAAAAGGTTCTTCACACTCACGTACGGCTCTTTATGGAACCAAAAGTGATTCTTATGAATCATTGCTCCAAGAACCCTTTGTGGAACCTTAGTTTTTAAGAGTGTTCAGAGGGTTAACCATTTAAGCATCCAGATGTTTTTTTTTTCTTGTTATGCTTCTACATAGAACCCCTGGCTTCACTAAAGAACCTCTGAAGAACCTCCCTTTATTTTAACCCCTTAGGTTCCATGACTTTTATTACACCCTATAGCCCTATTTAAGGAGGTGGGGTAACGTAATTATTACCAGTGATTTTAGTCCTGTTGAATGTGCCATGCCAGTATATTTTACAGAATGTGCATCACTATGTCACAAACTAGCCCTAAAAATAACCTCTGCATGGCACTGATACCTCGTGTCCTTCAAGTTTGTGGTAAACCTCAGGCTTAAGACTCCTTAAAGGCGCAACGTATCTGGCAGCTTTAGGTAAGCCATTGAATAGCATAACCTATAGCCAATGTACATGTTATGAACCTGTAGCTGCTAATTTCCAAGCTAAAATGTCATTATTATACGATAATTTGATAAGGTTATCATCACTTTTTTAAAGGCGACAGCAGTGCGTAAAACGTAGCCACTTCCATCTTGGTCATTTAGGCCGAGATTTCTTATCCTGTGTAACTTGGTCAGACGTCCTGCAGCAAAATGACATCACTCCACTTCCCCATGTAAAGCTAATCCTCTCTGAATAGGGCTTAAGGATTACTAATGGGTAACTACATGTAAAGCAGTGCAAACTGGTTGAGCTGTTCCTACGTTATAACGGTGGGTGGAAAAAAACAGGAACCACCGGTGGCTCTGAGGAGTTTAAGAGGTTAAGGGTGTAAGTTGCCCCCCAAAAGAGCCCTTTCTGAAGCCTACTATTTTTAGCGTGTGAGCTACATCTCTCAAACATTCTGGTCCATCCCTCTTCTTTCACATGAGCTTCTCCAGGTCTTACACTCTTTAAAAAATGTTGAGAGATGCCATAGAAGACGAGGCCATCTCTTCTAAAAACATGGTTATTTATGGCAGCCCTCAACAAACCATTTGTGACACCTTTTTATTTTTAAGAGTATAGCAAAGTTCTGTCCTAGATTCATGTTGGATTTGAGAGGAAATACACTGGCTGGCATTAAAATAAAAGAAAAAAAAAAGATGCTAAAAGAAAAATAATTTCTAGTTTTAATGATGTCACTAAAATATGGTTTAAATACATGTTAAACATGTCAGAAAGTTCTCAAAAGTTGAGATATTCAATTACTACTCAAGAACCTGCTTAAAATCTGGCTGTGGGACGTTCACTAAATCCCTATGGGTATTTTAAGTTCATTAAATGTCATGGGGATTGATCAGGAAACGACCCCATTGACCCTGCTTGACCTCTCAACGAGAAGCCCATTTCCATAAGAATGGTAGAATAGAGTCTGACCAGAGGGTGACCAACAGGCATCCTCGAACATATGACCAACATGTTGAGGAGAGTCCGTTGTGCTCTAGTCTGCGAGTCCAGTGTTAGAATGTATGAATGAAGGAGGTCAGGAGGGTCTCTATGTTAAAGACTTTAAATTTGTGGTTATTGGAGCCATCTTTCGCTTTTATACTGTGAGCGTTCAAGGACACGTCTTTTAAGACCATCCATATCCACTCCATATTCCAGAAGGCATTAGATCTTATCAAATATTACATCATCATAACCCTGTCCATACCCACGTTATGGACTCTATGTCAACTCAGAGCATGCTTAAAGAAAAACACCTGCGCAACACATTCAAGGGGCTTTATCCGAAAGCCGACCTTGCAGCGTGGCGTTGAGCCGTTCCACCTTTGACCCCCACCATGTCTGTGGAACTGGCTAAACAAACAGTTTAGGAGCTGCCCAGGGGCCGGACAGCTGTCTTAGGGGCCAAACAATAAAGTGACCTCTTTAAACACCATGCCATTGTCCAACCGCTCTGAGCGATAAAGGGACAAAGGGAACATAATTGGGTCTAACTCACACCAGCTCTGTTCAATTCGGCCCACATTGAAGGCTTTGAGTCTTTCATTATTGTAGTCCGGTGTATTATAAGCATATTTGTTGCATAAGCTAGCAAACCAGGATAAAGCAGCCCTGTTTGGCGCTTTGCACCTTTATTTCCATTAAAGGCTTATTGTTCGAATAATACAGGCAGTTGGTAATGCTCAGTGTTGACTGGAAGACTGAATGGATAAACAAAGAGAAGAGCTTCAGAGAGCGCTCGATGGTTATCGTGGAAGCCTTTGTTGTATCGTGGTTTGGAATGGCAGTAAACTAGAGGCCGGATATTGTTTTATACTCGGAAAGCAATGGGATTTTTAAGACGAGGTTGATGGAGCTTATTAAAGGAAAACGGCTGAGCTATGCAGATCTGGTGGCTGAGGTGAGCGAGGATGGGTGGCAGGCATATATTAGACCAATAGAAATCTTTGTCTGTCAGGTCTTGACTCTACTGGTTGAATTCGGATTCAGAGGCCTTGTGCTGAGGGCAGCCATGAAGGAAATCTAGTCAGTGGTTGTGGATAAGAAGGGCTGAGGCTGGGTGGAGAAGGGCAGAGTGTGTTTGATGGTGTGGTATGGTGAGAGATGTAGGCCACTCGGTGCATGTTCTGTTTGTGGAGTGGTATTGAGGTTGTGAGGTTGTGAGTCAAAGGCTGTGAAATCCCATGAAGTGAGATGGGAAGGGTGTGGGTCTGGGACGCCAGGCTTCAATGTTAAGCCTTTCAGAGGTGTTATGGGCCTAATTCAGCCCCCTTTGAAGAGCTTCCTTATCCTTAACTGATCATAAATGGCCAAAGCAACACTGGAAAGGAGGGCTTACCTGCTGAAACTTGTGATATAGTGGGTACGTATAGTATAGGGGAAGGGAATGGGCTGGGCCCTATGTGTAACCCCAGTTATTAAGAGCAGGATTTGGTCATCTTCCTGTGTTATGTTACTTACAGTGGGTTAAAGTTTGAGGCCCTCTGTTGGCACTTTAGCACTGAGACAAGCCTAATAAGGCACCTTTTTGTACCAGAAAAACTTTTTTAAAAGAAATTATATTTAAAATCTCCTTCATAGACAAACATTTTTACATTTTACAATCACAAAATGCATCGAACGATATTGTATCATATAGAAAAAAATACTAGACAAAGAAACATATAGGCCAGTAGAAGCCTCATCAAAGTAGCCTGTAGTTCACAGTTTCCCAAAATGGGACATAATACATGAGCAAAATGCTAGGCTTATCTCACTGGTTAAAACAAGTACACATAAACCCAAGTGGTCAACAAGCCTCCTGATGTCCTACAGAGTTTCACTCCTGCCTTGCCCTTACTGACATAATCACCTGCAGGAGGCAGGAGGGTTGGAGACCACTAAAGTTGAGGCAGCTGAGGGACTACGGCTGTATATCGCTATTATGTCAATCAGACATAAACATGTGAAGACACAAGATGTGCCCTGCAGCCTTCACTTTGGACCACCGAGACTTCAGCAGTGTGTGTGCATCATCAGATAGGCTGGCTGGCCATCCTCAGCTCGGGCTGTATCAGTGTGTCACTGAGTCCATTGAAAAGTTAGACTCTGCCCTGTAGATAAAAAGCAGAGAAGGCATGTAAATAATAAATAGTTGGAGGTAGAGTTTCACAGCTTATTATATGTGCGCTATATGTCCAAATGTTTGTGGACACCACTTCTAATGCATTCAGTTAAGTGCACACATACAGCGCTTGTCTAGTCCCTGTTGCAATGCAAGCAATGCCAATAGAATAGGACTCTGTAGAGCAGATGGACATCAACCTGTTGGCACCATGCCTCCTAATGCCAGTTGTGGGCTAGAGGGGTATAAAGCCCCCCAGCATTGAGCTGTGGAGCAGTGGAAGAACTGTGCTCTCTGGAATGATGGATGGTGGAGCTCCATCCAATACCTTTGGGATGAGCTAGGGAGTTGAAGATGAGGTTGGGTGGTGATCATCATCCAACATCCTGACCTCACACACACTCTTGTCACTCACAGCAATGTTCCAAAATCTAGTAAAAGGTCTTCTTCCCTGGGCAGTAGAGGTGTCCCAATACTTGAAAACTAAGAGAATTTGGGGGGATTTTGGGAGAGGACTGAGGGGTTTTGATGAATCAGTTGGTTGTTTACTGCCACCATGTGGTGCTTTTAAAGAAATGTGATGTTAGAGAGCTGTGGTCCTGCTTTATATGGGAGACACATGCAAAAAGAAATGCAACGTTTGCAGTTTATGTAGGGTTTTATACAGAACATGTTCTATATGGACAAAAGTATTGGGACACCTGCTCATTCACTGTTTCTTCCAAAATCAGGGGTATTAAAAAGAGCTTATCCTGCTTCTATTGGAGTGGCTGTCTCTACTGTCCAGGGAAGAAGGCTTTAAGCTTAGCACAGCTTGTGGCTGTGAGGATTTGATTGCATTCAGTGACGAGATCGTTAGTAAGGTCAGGATGTTGGATGATGGTCAACACCCAGCCACTTCCCCAACTCCCCAGCTCATCCCAAAAGTATTAGATGGAGTACCACCATCCATCATTCCAGAGAACACAGTTCTTCCACTGCTCCACAGCTCAATGCTGGGGGGCTTTAAACCCCTTTAGTCCACACCTGGTTTAGGAGCCAAAGAGTCCTATTCTATTGGTAGAAATTCTCTACAGGGACTAGATAAGCTAGTGTGTGTATGTGCATGTCTGTGTCAGCAATGGGTGCAACCTAAAGGGGTGTCCACAAACATTTGGACAAGCAGTGTGCATGAACAAAAGTTGTGAATTATCATGTGTGCAGTTCACTATGAAAGTGTGTCACTTACACATCAGGGTGTTTGTTTGAGTGGTTGTTATATTGAAGAATCGGAGGAATGCTCTCCTCGTCCTCAGGCAGCTGCAGAGAAACAAGGTACAGAGAACTGAATCTCACACCGAACCGAACCACACTCAAACCTGCGCTTGACTTTATGATCGTTCAATACCCAGCTAACATGTCTATGTATGGGAAGCCCAACTGGAAACCAGAACTTCTTGTCCTTGGATTCCACGTTGGCCCCACACATGGATGCCCACCAGAGTCAGTGATGGGACCAGGAGGGGTTAAACATGGCCACTTCTAAGTTGTACCCTGCATATGATGCCTAGATGGGACCCATGTGAGATTAAGGTGGGCTGTAGCAATGTGGGCCATCCGGAAATCCCAAATGTATGTACAAACTCATGGAGCCCATGCCCACCTTGAACCCATATGAGGCCCACATAATCATGTTGGCTGGGTAACTGCTTATGAATGGTTATTGATTAGGTTATGAACACCTTACAAATCATTGATAAGCAGTTATAACACAAAGAGGCCAACTGTGAGCCCATATTTGTGTCTACTGTTAAAGCTCAGATGTCTCAGCAGATGTTTCTACTGTTTAACCCCAATGAAGATTAGTCCTTCAGACAGACTTTTCATTTTCTTCTGTTGAATTAGATTTTTTTGCATCTCAGAAGAGCATATGAACATTTATTAATGTGTTATTAACACTTATCGTTATGATATTACATCAAAAAGGCTTTCAACATCAACGATGCTGAAAATGTGAAGGTCAAAAGCACAGCTTAGAGCTGTGGTCACTGTAGGCATAGCTGGCTGTAGGCTGTAAGCTAAAGCTCCTGTCGGGGTTAAACTGTGGTCATTTATTAACATCCGAGCTTTAACAGTACGGAGTAAAATGTTGGAAATGTTGGCTCAGTGTTGGAAAAGCAACAAATCGCTGTTGTCCTTTTTATTGAAGTGTTAAAAGTGATCACTAATGATTTTTAAGGTGGCCTAATTACCATCCATTAATAATCACAAGCCTTTTACCATTCAAAAAGCATTGAGCAACTCCAAGCCTGCTGAATTCTCTGACTGTGGTTTGTAAAGATGTCCTACAGTACCCTCTAGTGGTGTAACATGACAGCACAAGCACAGTGTTCTCACTTACCTCCCAATATACTTCATCATCAAAGCAGTTCTCATCCTCGGGGTCTCCCCAGATTGGCAGTTTCAGGATACCACCTAACAGAACATCCAACCTCCATTAATATCTCTGTGTATTTCATAAAGCAGCAAGAGTCACATCAAAAGAATTGCACTAGAGTACTCACCCACCAACGCTCCACCTCCAAGTCCAAAAAGCAGGGCTACACAAAGTCCGGCTGCCTGATGGGCTCCCTGTGTGTTCACTGTTCTGTTTGCGAATTTATCTACGAAGTTGAAGGTGTTCACCAACCTGGAAACAGAAAGTCGTGTTGCAGACGATAGTTAATACTTCAGTAAACCTCTCTCAGAAGATTCTACTGAACACTTTTAGAGGTTTAGGGTTTTACAGAGTTGGGAATTGTCAGGGCCTTCAGAGAAGGTCTAATGATGGCTGAGAACCAGTTAAACACATTTGCCATTTTTAGTTCATTTTTATTTAATTTATTTAACAGGTTTTCGCATTAAACTGGGGCAGGTATTGCAGTAATTCCCTTATTTCACTGTAATTTACTGGAAATGATATGATGGAAAAATAACATCTCTTAAAATCTCAAAAGCCCTAGTGTAAAAGTCTCCAATCAGACTTTTCTATTAATGCAGATTCTAGAATTTAGGGTGTTTTAATACAAATAATAAAATAAATAAATCTTGAATCAGTTTTGAATAATAATACTTTATTAAAAGAATTAATTTGTCACTATTGATAATGCTTGATGTTTATTGTAGGCACAATTTATACAGGAAATATTATCTAAGCACACATTATTGACTGTCTTCACCTCCTGAATTATGCATTTAACATGAATTTACATTAAATAATTATGTCTAATTTCTAATAAGTCAATTGCATAGGTTATACACTCTCTGTAAAACATGTAGTTTTAGCAATTAAAATATAAATATAATAATATATAATATATTATATAATAATTAAAATTAATCATTAATAATATAATAATTAAAATATATATATATATATATTTACATATATGTACAGGTTCAGGTCAGGTCAACTCTGCTACCTCTGATTTAAAACTGTAAAAATAAAAAAATAAATGTACTGCTGAAAAAAAAAACACTCAGTGATGTCACTTCCTCTGGTGGGAAACATGTAGAAGGCGGTAAGATGTGTCACTGTAATCTCATTATTTAGTATAAAATGTTGAGGATAACTCAACTGTATATTAATTCATGGTCAAATTTGTTCCTGTGATATTGAGTGAATCATTTTTAATTAACATGTTTTATTATAATTTTTATGTGTTTAAAATCCGAGCGGTGTGGAAACGACGGTTACAGGGTTGAGTCAGATCTTTCGGTTTTAGAAAGCGGCCAGACAAGCTTTCCTCATTGGCTAGCAGTAGAACTGTGTTCTCTGATGATAGATGGCGCTCCATCTAATACTCCATCCATACTCACCCTTCATGACCATAGACAGACTCGCTTGCAGTGGCCGCTGTGATGGCGCCGATGACTCCTCCGAGCAGGCCTGGCATAGCGTGCAGATTGTGGATTCCACAAGTGTCCTGGATCTTCATGTGCTTCTCCATGAAAGGCTGGGTGCAGGAATCAAGATGTTAGCAGTACAGCTTTACACCGGCTGTAGAATCAAACACAGCATTTCCAGTAACATGACACTCACAGACAACACCAGGTAGCCAAAGGTAGACAAGATCCCGCAGCAGAAGCCAACAATGAGTGAGCCGTAGGGCGTGATCATGAATTCAGCTGCAGTGCCCATGGCAACGCCTCCAGCCAGGGTGGCATTCTGAACATGAACCTAGACCGCAAAAAGCATTCCTGTTAAAGACTTGGCAGTGGAATGAAAATCAATCATCTGTCAAATATCCTATGTGGCATGGAAAAGTACCATGTCCAACTTGCCCCTCTTGGCCGAGAGGCTGGAGATGGCGAAGGTGGTGAGAACGCTGGAAGCCAGGGCGAGGTAGGTGTTGAGGGCTGCTCGGTGTTGCCCGTCTCCATGATTGGCAATGGCAGAGTTGAAACTGGGCCAGAACATCCAGAGGAAGAGGGTTCCTGGGAATGAAGAAGGTTTCGAGTTACTGAATGTTGTTTTTTTCATCTTGAAATTACTTGTTAAGGCAAGTACCATATCTTAGAATTCATCCAGTATGAAGAACGTCTACTGAAGAGAACTGCCAACTGGGTCAGTCGGATGGAGTCTCCATTCACCACCACCATTCATCATGGACTCACTCACCTTCTTTTTTTTGTTTTGTACTCATATTTTTGATTTATTGGAAAGAAGAATAGTCACCGATAGCTCCACCATATTTGGAAAGCACCCCAGGGCCCCGAGTTGTTTCTTATTAAATTAAATGAAAAACACTCTTAACCCACCTATCATGGCGAAGACATCAGAGTGATAGGCGGAGCCTTGAAGACGTTTGCTCTGGTGCAAATTTGGTCGATAGAGAATCCATGATATGACCAGACCATAATAACCTCCAAAAGTGTGAATGGTCATTGAGCCACCAGCATCTTTGGCCTGTGCAAAAACACACCCGGTAAGATGTTAGCAGATGATCAGATACTACATGGCAAACACTGCACTTTGGAACCCCCTTCATGATGACACCTTACTGGTGTCATCTGTTGCTGCACAGTTTGTGTTAGCTATCTAGCCCTTCATCAGGGGTCAGTTTCTGACCTCACAATTGCCTTTGGCTGGATATTTGTGGGTGGTGGGCAGCCCTCAACATAGCACTCATGTGTGTTGATACCCTGGTAACACGGCTATACCTGATATACTTCCCATGCACACTACCAGGCCACTAACATTTTCCACTACCCGAATATTATCTGGTGTTCAGTGGTCATGTGGTGGCTTACTGGGGAAAAACAAGCCCTCCATAGCTGCGAGTTTACTGATGCTAAGTTTGATTGAAGGGGAATGCAAGCAAACCTGGATGAGCCAGTCGACAGTGGAAAACAGTGGAACTCCTTAGACCATTTACTCGACTGTGCTCTCACATATGAGGCTTTATCCTCCAAACCAGTTTGATCTGAGCCTCAGTTAACAGGACCGCTGTCTGTGATGCTGTTTAGCATGCTTGCTAACTTATCAAGGCCTAGATAGCCCGTCAAACACATTTGACCTTTCTGTTACTCCCGACCCCAGTCACCCGACTTCGCTAGCTTTAGCTTTAATTTAGGCTAGCTTAAATTCAGCTTTCTGTCCTTTTCCAGTCGCTCGGTGTAAGTCACTATCGTTTAACTATTTATGAGTGGTGTTGTTATCCCGCTAACTAAGCTAATGCTAATGCTAATGCTAATGCTAACCAGCTTTTTTCTCCTGATTTAGAGCAATTTATTATTGTGGATATTGTCAGACTGATGGTTTAACGTTTATTGAACGATATATTTTGTATTTGATCGTTTTTCTGTGTTACAATAACGCAGGAGAAGATTGTACGGAAACCACGTAAACATGAAACTATCTACGCTACTCTCTACCCTGGTAATATCGTATACCGTGGTAATACTTTGAGATAGTATGACGTATGAAAATAATGGATACCGCCCAACCCTAGGTAGGTGAACCTTATAAAGTGGCCAGAAGGTGGAAACATCTAGAAGGGGTTTCTACATTAGAAGGTATCTGTATAAGGTGAATGTGAGGTGCGAGTAGGTCTACTTGCAGAACTTACATGAATGAGGTCGAGGATGATGTACTCTTCCACTGCAAACAAGGTAACGCCGAATAACGTCATCACCATCAGCTGTACAGGACTGACTTTTCCCAGGCAGGCGCCGTACGCAATCAGGCACCCAGCCACACAGAAGTCGGCATTGATGATACTGAAGAAGAAGCAGTTAAACGGGTTCACATTATGCAACTCCTCTGACTCTGTCTGAGGACCGCATGTAAATTGTCAAGTTATGAAATGCCTGGCTGAGATGCAGCCGATCTTTCAGGTTCTGGAGCCTGGTGTACCTACTGGATCTGAATAAGGGGCATGGCATCATACCATTTCGGTAATTGTTCGGTAAAAATTTAATGCTTACCTTTCCACTCCGATTTTGATGGTTCCATCAGCTGGGTCCAGCGAGTGGAACCAGCCTTGCATCAACAGGGCCCACTGAATCCCGAAGGCAGCAATGAGGAAGTTGAAGCCCACACCGCCAAAGCTGTAGCGCTTCAGGAAGGTCATGAGGAAACCAAAGCCAACGAAGATCATTACATGAACATCCTGGAAACCTGTTCAGCAAGGGGGTGGAGATCAGAGAGGGGAATTACTGTAAAGCAAGTGTCTTCAGGAGCAGTCACTGCAAATAAATGTGGACACTCCCTTAATGTTTCCAGGTCATTTCAGAGGAGGAAGATGGCTTAGTGAACAGTTATGAGAAAGTGGCTAATCCCAGAATTCAGTGGAACTGACCAGTGGACGGTACAAAATACGTGCTACCCATGATTGTCTTGGTTCCAAGAACCACTTTTGTAAGAGATGTACGTGCAAAGAACCACTTAAAGGTGTTAAATAAGAAATCAAATAAGTTATTAAAAATATATTTAAAGGTTCTTTGTAATTACAACATTTACAAAAATGGCTCCTTACAAAATCTGCCATATGTCTTCTATGGCATCACTCAAAGAGCACAGTGTATCTGCTATCTTGGGATAAAACCCTTAATGCTGTGCAAGACTATCACTGTTGTAATGGTCCTACATTTATTTATTAGTCATTTGCAGCAGTTATATGGTAAGAAATCAAAGAAGAAAAAAACACTAACTGGAAAATGCAAAAAGAAAATGATTGAATATTGAAGAAATAAATGTAAGTAAATTTAAACAGGTGATATTTTGTTGTTGTCACAAACAAAAACTCCAATACTTCCCAAATGTCAACTTTACAGAAGGAGGGAAAAAACTCAACTTTCAATGGAAGTCAATGTACAAAGATTTAACCACGGAGCGTTTCTATTGGTCCGTTCATCATGAAATTCTGATACATTATGAACTGCCAGATTTAGATGATCACAAAGTGGAAAAAAGGAAAATTGAAAAACAATATATAATAACAGAGTTATTACATAAAAGGAATAGATTTACTGTGCAAAAATATTTTCGTTAAAATTCCAAAATAACTGTACCAACTAACGATCTCAGCAGTGATTTTGCCCGTAAAACACTGTTTTTAAGGCAGTAAAATTGATTTCACTGTAAAATTTAATTTAAATAAATGTATTAGATTTACTGAATTTTTCAACCAAATAAATACTAACAATCCAAATAAAAAGCTTCATAAATGTTAATATTCTCATGCCTAAGACTTTTATAAAGTACTTTATATTTGACCATTATATTAATTCTATGCTGTGTTTTTTGTAAAATGACCTTATATGATTTCTTATCATCCAGCATACAGTTAAATATAGAAACAGCATATAACAAGATCTGCCTGATGAATCCAGTCATCAGTGATAAACAAACGTATCTGTACTCACTCGGGTATCTGTAATAGAAGTCGTTCTCCACATGACTTGTAATATTGTGCTCACGCATATGTTCGACCCAGTGTGCATCAGACTCCTCATCATAGCGCATGAAGACCCCGAACAGGATGATCATGGCAATTTGCCACACAAAGCAGACGGCGGGCAGACTGATCCGAATATTTGTGTTTTTGGGACGGTCGCACCAAGTCTGGCAGTTCCCCATCGTGGCTGCAGGTGAAGACACCTTCTATCAGACCTCTAACAGTAATTGCAGCCTTTGACTGCTGAGGTATTTGTATAGGATGGGGCAGAGGTGTGTCACACCTGGGCAGGTCATTAGGAACTCCTCTAGCACATGACAAAAACAGCCTGCAGGATAAACTATGCATGCTTTTTGATCCGTATCTGTTCCAACTCCAAGCGAAGACAATCATTTCGACAACAGACAATAAGATGACCATAAAAAAGACTGAATTATACACATAACATCACTGTCATGCAATAACTTCTTCTTAACTTTCAGTGGAAGACAATGTAAAATGGTACATTTCCAGCATTTTTATCATTTGCATTGTTTTGGAGCATTCCTATTGGTCCGTTTATGAAATTCTAACACAGTTTAAATGCTAACTAGTGCAAAATGCATAGCAAAAGGAATACTTGAACACAAAGTTGTTCATTACAGATGAAAAATGATTAGCTTCACAATTGGAGAGAAAGGGAAAATGAATCTTTAAAATTCTAAAATTCACACACCGTTTCTTAACATTCGGTTGTTTATTTCCAGGATGTTTGAAAATGCATAAATCAACCAATAAAATGGTCTACAGGAACGCTGTGCCCCTAATGAAATGAAGGGGTCAAACCACCCCAAAGGCCCCAGCACCAATGCACCCTTAACCCTGTCTAAACACCCCTGTTCAGAAAGGCTGGGTTGAGGGCCTTTAAATAATAACAAGCCACTGCTCACCCCATCCCTACAATCTGTGCCACAATTCTGTGGACTGAAAGCAAATCATAGGCATTTAGTGAACATTACTGCAATGCTGGTTTTTAAAAGAGAACAGTTAGGGTTACAGTTGTGTTATTGGGTCATTGGGAGCTTTGCAGCAGTATAAAACTAAACTTCATTTTTTTTTTTGTGAATTTACCAGCATTTAGAGCGACAGAATTCAAGACTGCTGTCAACAAATGATGGCTTCTCAGGGTACATCAGATTCCCAAAACAGGAACTGCGGTCCTCCCACTGGCACTCACGGGGTGAGTCAACTGAAGCTAACGATAGCATGGCGTGTCAGGCTAGGCGAAGGCTGACTAATCTAGTAGTGTTTCCAAAACTGAACAACAGGACAACATAAACCAGTGGCTTAAATTCGGTGCAAAGCCAAAAACACATAGGCTTTAGGATGCTGTGTTTGTGTTCTCCAAATTGTTAGCTCGAAAATTAGCTCAAAAAGCTAATGCTAATAGTAACAAGACCTTTAAAACCAGGACATTGGTATCAAAACTATATTTTACACACTTAGCTCTTCTGTCCTCTAAAGCTGGGTGGGGGACAATAAAGCAGCTTGTGCTGGTTTGTTAGGGTGGCAATATTTTCATTTTGTTTTTAAACGAGGACACTGGGGACACATGGGTGTCCATCGTGGATTAGGATGTTGTGGCTGGGGGGCTTTAATTAGCCTATATTGCTTAATCATCTCTTAAAATAACAAACGTAAAAACAAGTATGCAATATAAATAAGTATATATTAATAAGTATGTTTTTAATTAATATATAAAAAGCTTTTCCACCTTTTAGAAAAAGATTTTATTCAAGCCAATTTAAAGAATAATAACAAGGCCGAGGTCAGTCGACTGTGGTGGGAAGGACGTTTACCAATAGTTGATGTGGATGCAGGTACATGTAGACCAATAGTGGCTGTGAGAAGGTGGGACTTAAGCAGTTTGACCAATGGTTTATGTAGATACAGGTACATGTAGACCAATAGTGGAGGTGAGAGGGAGAGACTTAAGCAGTTTGACCAATGGTTTATGTAGATACAGGTACATGTAGACCAATAGTGGAGGTGAGAGGGAGGGACTTAAATAAATAAATCCTCTACAACTTCTATTAAATGTTAGAAATATTTTTAAAATACTTTTTCTTTTTGTAATTTGAAATTATGGAGTGGTTCTAGTGTAAGTTCTAGCTTATACTGTGCACAGTTCACAGATTTTGGTTGGTGAACCTGAAGTACAAATGCCAACATCCCCAATGAACTCAACAGGCTGCCAGTCATTGCTTAAAGGTGAAAAGCAGGAGTGTCTTCTTTCCAATATGTACAAAAAACATATAAGATGTGTACGATGAACGATAGTAAATCTCATTTAGGAGCAAAGGAATGTTTTTAATGTTTCTTACCTTGAAGGCTCATCAATCAAACTGACTTACCCCTTCTCTTTCCAGCGCTGTGAAGTACAAACAGAAAAAAATACGATGCTGGTGCACCACTGCAGGCTAATGTCCACAGGCGACTGCTTTGCAAGGACAAAGCACCTGAGGCTCAGTTAGTGACGCAGGTTTACAGAAAAGACGAAAAGATAGAACATGCACGGCCCATCTCCCAGAACCGGTGATTAATGGCTTTACTGTTTGACTGACAGAAGGACTTTTTGAAATCTCAGTGTCCCCATCAGGTTGGCGTGAGCTGTTATTGGGCCTGAAGGAAGGTGTTTGTGGAATAGTACTGAAGCAGAGCAGGAAGGCTGCAGGGGCTTGCTGGGGAACTTAACATTTAACCAGAGAAACTGAAACTCAGTCATTGTGTGACAAATACTGCTAAAAAAACAAGCCTCCATGATAGTGAGGAGGAGGCGCCTACACCCCACACCCTGTTCGCTTCAAGAAGATCAACAACAACTGAGAAAAAAAACACCCAAGAAACATCGAAACTAGTGGACAAGTCCTTTTTATATATAAGTTTTATTATATATATTATTGTTATTACAGAAATAATCACAGCACTGTCATTGCGATCACATAGACGACTTTAAAAGGCATTACAGCCTTTATTTTATCACTGTAAATTAAGAACGGTGAAAATATATACTATAAAATCACACTTAGGGAAAAAATACATAGGTATTAAATACGTTTGTCATAGATAGAAAGAAAAAAACGATTGACGAGCTTCACCAAATGGAGCTAGCTAGTGCACCAACACACATAGCTAGCTAGCTCTACACACGGCCAAACATTTAAACATTGGTCCAGTAATGTCACTCCTACACCAAACTGGTGATGTTGTCAACTAAATGCCACCAGATAACAATATCAAATGTACAAATTGTTTAGTTTGCTAATGCTATGCCATAGAGGAACCTCTTCTAAAGGGACAGCTAATTACCAAACCCTTTCCTGAGAGTCGAGTTCAAGTTGACTGTTCAAGACTGGCTGTTTACCAGCGGAAAGATAAGAGCTGAAACGGACTCGGATAGTGGCGTTAGCAAGCTGAGGTAACGGACCACTAGCATATGTCTGTTTTGTTAGATCGGATAATGCCTTCAGCTTCTGATCATTTGGATGAAGACTGTGACCGAGGTGGGAGAATGATTTTGGGCTGGAGTTCAGGTGGTCTTTGCTTTGTGGTAGGAGGCCAGTCGCCCCTCTGATGTGTGGAGCCCTTCATTGACTTCATTGGCACATGGACAAGGTACAGAGGGAATTTATAGGATGTCTGATTAGGGAGAGGTGGCTTTTGGCATGTCCCTTTCCCCAAAATGTGGACATTTATAACTTACTGTAGCCGTTTGTGATATTTATGAAGCATACATGCAGCAGATGTCCTTCTGTCTGCAGGACAGTAAAACTAGTATCTGAGCTGGAAACAATGGAAAATTACCATTACCAAGATGGACTATTGTTCACACTCTTGAAAAGAAATCCTGTTCAAAATGACTGTATTGTGATTCCCAAGTTAAAACATGCTTACTGTAGAATTCACCCACCACTGAATTTTGACCATTTTTTACTATACAGATCTACAGTTACCTGCTGTTTCCAGGTTTTACAGTAAAAAAAATTGTGCCCAGAAGAATGTGGTCACAAACTAACTTGTCCAATCGTCTTCATCTTCAGATCCTTTATGGTCTGTAGAGAACACCACTTCCAGCAGCTGATCTCTAAACCAAAAGGTTCGAATATATGAAGTCCAAGCCTGCAGGGTTCGGCCCAACACCTTTCCTTCCTCTAGAAACCTGGCAATCCAGCTCATACCCTTTAAACCACTTCTGATTCAATTCTGATTCCTCATCTTTTGGGATTCGCGGTTGTCACATTGTCAACAGTTTCTAATTCAAGTCTAAATGACTGTTCATTTTAGAACATACTATACCATCTCCATTTCACCACTGCACATACAGGTATCCATAAAATCATACAATTAAAGCAACACTATGTAGCATTTTTACAAATACTTTAAATCATTTGGATGCCCCACTGACTTGCAATAGGGAGAATACCATCTCTTGGCTAACCGCAGTATGTAACTTTTGGAGAAGCAGGACGGATGATGTCTTTTAGAGGTGGCTTAAAGTGTGAATTACACTTCCTGACTGTAGTAAAAAAATGCCAATTTTCCATAGTGCTGCTTTAAGTCTGTAATTTATAAGAAATTGATGGATGAGTGTATTTGGAAAAACAGTGGTAAATGGACCATCCTCCAGTTTATCTTCATCCAAACCATTTTATAATAGATGTTAGAAAGCCATGTTGGCTGTTATGGGCAACATTCCCATTGGAGTACCTTCTAGAAGACATCTGGACATTGTCCAAAGTAGTAGCACTGTTGGCTGGCAGTGGCAGTATTTGGAAACTGCTGTTAAATGTTAATTTAGAGACTCTTTAAGCAAATTGAAAGGTTGCAACAGTTCCTGCTTGTTCTTGGTTTTACAGAATCAACAAATCAAATCTATGTGATTTGTTCATTGGGCCGATGGGTAGGTCCATGGTACTAAAGTGTTACTGTGTTACTTGAAGTGCATTCAAGACCTGGGCAACTGTATATTTAACTATATTTAATCAGCAAAACTGAAACTGAGTCATTCTGAGGCAGATACTCTACTGAATTCAGGTTATTTATTTCAGGCTTAGCGCTGTCAAAACAATCTTACATAAAAATGAGGAGGCGGCTTCTTGATTTTGTAAGAGCCACATACCTGAGGATCCATAGCAACCAAGAAAGGATCATCTAAACAATAGAGTGAGATGTGGGCACAGGCTAATTTGTCAAGTGATGTGACAAATGCAAAAATATATGTGATTTATCTTTAGCTCTTCTTTATGAACTCTTTTATCAACTATTTCATCTTTATCTCATGGACATCTCTGGACCTATGGTATGTCTACTTATATCTTACTAACTTGCCTTCACTAACCATGGCTCTGGTGTCTAATTCCATTAGGCCTCGAGTTTTCACTCACCCTGTCCTGATCCACTGGCTAAACATATGACGTTCCAACCCCAAGTAGAGTAACCAAAACCAGTGCGTCAGTAAAAGTAAGTCAAGTAAGTAAGTACTCATTGAACTGCAGTGAATCTTCCTCATACATTCTGCATGTATTAACATATAGGAAATGAAGTCATTTTTTTTCAGTGTTTTCCAAATCAGACTATTTGAGGCCACAAAGGGCACTGCATCTGTTAGATTACTTAGATCAGTGTATTCACTGACCTAGGCCTACCTGGGTCATCTGAGTTTACTATACCAGTTTTGGATGCTATCATTTTCAGATTAATCTCTTTATCTTTATCAGTCTCTCTTTGTTACTCATTCATTCAGTCAGTGACCATAGTTTTGGTAAGAAGCAATCTGAGGTCAGTATTGGGTCATGTCAACAATATTTAATGTCACAGTCTTTACAAAAGTGAAGAAAAAACACAAGACAATGGTCATTTCAGCTGTCATTCAAAATGCATATTACCCAAAGTTATATGTATTATATATTGTATATTTATTACAATATGTTGCCAAGTCAGAGGCACTACTTCTTCCTAGATATGTCTAAGAAAATTCAATTACACAAGCAAAAATGAAATATTTTTGTAGAATGAGTTTATTATTCGGTATAAATCATTTGTAAGTACTGAAAAATACAAGAGGACACAATAAACACATTTCATTTACTTAATGTCTTTGGACACTTTTTACATTAAATAAAGCTATTTCTATTTTAAAAATGAAAATTGTGCATAAGATTAAAAAAGAAAAATCAAAAAAGATTTAAAAGTAGTTCACACAATGCCATCATGATACAAAATACATCTGAGATGTAGAGAAAGTCAGGTCAGGTTTAACCGTTTCATTTTGGATACTATGACTAAATCTCACTTTTTATTTTTTTTTACACAATTTTATTCCCCAATTTTAAATTAACTGAGGAGCCAATTTCACAACCCACTCATTAGTACTCTCCCCCTATCACATGCAATGCTCCCAACACTGGGAGTTGAAGGACTGGCACATGCCTCCTCTGACACATGTGCAACCAGCCTCCTCCTCTTTTCGAACTGCCGCCGATTCAACACCACCGGGCAGCCAACGCGCTCTGAGGAAAGCGCCATGTACCCAGCTCTGACACATAGGCTAGCAGACGCTCGTGCCGGCCAGCATTACACTAAAGTGATGGGAGAGAGAGACATCTACCCACCCAGAGAGAACAAGGCCAATTGTGCTCTCTCTGGCTCTAGCTGCTGATGGCAGGGAGCATGAAACCAGTAGTTTTAGAAGGCATAGGCCAATAAAAGTATTGTTTCTGGTAGTTTAGACATTCTACAGATATAATGGAATCAAATAAAGTGCTGCTGAGTTAGTGCAGTTGTTCTGAAACCAGACCTCAGGGACCCCAAGACCCCTATAGGAGTTATAGGGTTGGTGCAAAAATCTCTGAGGACTGGCTTGAGAACCACTGCTCAAACACATGCCCCATCAACACAGGGCCCTTGCCAGCCACCTGGATATAATCCTGGAGCTTCATTCTGTAAATTTCTAACAGCAGGTCTTCTGGTCCACCATAGAACTGTGGAAACCGTGTGGTCATAGCAGCCTACTAGCTCTGTTCACCTGAGAAGTTGGATTCAGACCTAAGAAAATATTAAACAGGAGAGAATATGAGGAAAATATCACAAATATATTTAAACAGATGATATGGTATATATAAGTGTTTCTCAACCCTGGTCCTGGAGCCCCACTGCTCTGACCAGGTGTGTTGGGAGCAGGGAAACCACTAAAACCTGCAGTGCAGTGGGCTTTCAGGACCAGGGTTGAGCATCACTGGCCTATACAACCCTAGCTTTGCTGCTAGTTGTGAAACCTTTGAAAATTGAGCTAATACCATGACAAAGATTATTAAAAACCTGTAGATCAAGACCTTTGAATTAATATTGCAGATTGTTACTTACATGCATGCATCAGGGTTCTTGGCGTCCATGTGGCTTTTGTATTCCAGAATTGGAGGGATGCTTTCTTCATCTTCAGGCAGCTGCACAAAATAATACCAAAAACAACAACATAAGAAATGCAGGGATTTTACAAGCCAATGACTTTGTATCACTGTTATATGATTTTATGACAGACTATATTATTTATTAATATATCTCAGCATAAAAAAGCATGTTTTCACTCACCTCCCAGTAAACCTCATCATCAAAGCAGTTGTCATCTGCTGGGTCTCCCCAGATCGGCAGCCTCAGAATAACACCTGCAAATATTAAAGTTAAAAAATGACCAACTCATCACTTAAATTAATGGAAGTTGATGCACAAAGTTCAACCGGAGGATTACGTACCTACTATTGCTCCACCAACAACTGCAAAGACAAGAGCTACACAAAGCCCCGCAGCTTGGTAGCCTCCCTGTTGTCCTGGGGTCCTTTTCGTGCCCACCAACTCAAAGACGTGGATCAGTCTGAGGAAGAAAACCAATATGTTGACATTGCTTCTATATTCTCCATGTCCAATTCTTAATGTCCTCTCCAACTTCCAAAAATTCATCTCTACAAGCGAACTCACCCCTCATGTGAATAAACAGACTCGCTTGCAGCTGCAGCTGTAACGGCGCCTACAACTGCTCCTAGGAAGCCTGGCATTGCGTGCAGATTGTGGACTCCACAAGTGTCCTGGATCTTCAGATACTTCTCCATGAAAGGCTGGGTGGAGAAATGAGCGTTTTAGCATTTAGCATTGTAACTGAACCTGTCTACATTCAGAAGGTATCCGCCATTTCTGCAACACTTACAGACAACACCAGGTAGCCGAAGGTAGACAGGATCCCGCAGCAGAAGCCGACAATGAGCGAGCCATAGGGCGTGATCATAAATTCTGAGGCCGTTCCCATGGCAACGCCTCCAGCCAAGGTGGCATTCTGGATATGGACCTAGAGCACGAAGATCAGATATGTTACATGCTGTACTTTGAAAAGATCTCACAGTGGAATGACAATCAGTCATCTTTGCTCAGCAATCACAGTCACATGGTCAGTGAATTGTGGAAAATTACCATGTCCAGCTTGCCCTTTTTGGCTGAGAGACTGGAGATAGCGTAGCTCGTGAGGACGCTCGCAGCCAGGCTCAGGTAGGTGTTGATGGCTGCTCGGTGTTGGCCATCTCCGTGGTTCGCAATGGCAGAATTGAAACTGGGCCAGAACATCCAGAGGAAGAGGGTTCCTGGGAAGAGAAAAGCTTCCCGGTTTAGGAACCAGCTCTATTCCTGGGCCAAGAAATTTGACAGGTAATAAAGGTCCTTTGAACCCACCTATCATGGCGAAGAGGTCAGAGTGGTACACCGAACCGTTTAGACGTTTGCTCTTGTGCAGATTTGGTCGATAGAGAATCCATGATATGACCAGACCATAATAACCTCCAAAAGCGTGGATGGTCATGGAACCACCAGCATCTCTGACCTGTACCAAATTCATAGACTGGTTAGGATCACTTTGCAGTTTGCACATACAGTATTGTTAGAGTAGGTAAGTGCAAATGGGTAGTCAGTGTTACGTACATGAAGAAGTTCAAGGATGATGTACTCTTCCACCGCAAACAAGGTGACTCCAAACAAGGTCATCACCATCAGCTGTACGGGACTGACTTTGCCCAGACATGCTCCATATGCAATCAAGGACGCAGCCACACAGAAGTCAGCATTGATGATGCTGGGACAAAAGAGACATACAACACATAAGACCTTCAGTCTCAGACCTGGTCCTCAGGGACCCCCAAATAGTCCACATGTCTGCTGTATCTTTACATGTTGTGAGTTTATTCGGAGGAAAAATCTGGACCATGGTCCAGGGTCCCAATTTGAGAACCTTTCCACAAAGACGTGTCTCACCTTTCCACTCCGATTTTGATGGTTCCATCAACTGGGTCAAGAGAATGGAACCAGCCTTGCATCAACAGGGCCCACTGAATACCGAAGGCAGCAATGAGGAAGTTGAAGCCCACTCCACCAAAGCTGTAGCGCTTCAGGAAGGTCATAAGGAAACCAAAGCCAACGAAGATCATTACATGAACATCCTGGAAACCTGATCAATAAAGGAGTCAAGAAGAAAATATAGATGTTTAGACAAAGCAATAATGGGAGTATGTATCTATTTAATTGCTACGCCTGAGGAATCGGAATTCCAAAAAATCTGTTGCCTTCTAGGTTGGATATCATAAGACGGACGAAGGCTGGATCGTGGCCAACAGGCTCACTGGAAGAATGACAGCCTTGTTGTTTGAAAAGATGCTTTAACAGATTAGTGACTATTAGCGGATTAGTAGACTATTAGAAGGCTTCAGGAATTTGTCATCTACAAATCCCATTTCCGGCTAATTAGGGCATTTTGTAAAATGCAATAAAAAGAAGAATCTATAGTTGGTTTATTTTCTTTACTTTACATAAACTTTATTTAACTGACAAAAGATTAAAAAAAAAGATTTCCCATGTTTTCACTGACCAACTTTATTGTACTTTGTAAATACACTGCTAAAAATATAAGTTCCTCAAGGGACTTTTAGGGATTCTTCAATTTAAAACTGTGAAGGAATCTCTGAAGGTGCTTTGAGGAACCTTCAAGGAACCTTTTACTTCTAAAAACCTTTTCTTGAAGAATCCTCAAAGCTCCTTTAGAGGTTCCTCTACGGTTTCAAACCGAAGAACCTCCAAAAGTTCCTCAAGGAAGCACGTTGGGCCAGTTTGGAACTGAGAATACTAATTGTATGCGTTTTCAGAAGTGCAATTTCTGCTCATTCATGCCTGATGCCTGGTGCTTGCCTCTGTCTAATTCTCACATCTTCATAATGCGGCATAGATGTTCCGGATCCATGATGTTTGACTTTCTGGCTTGTACGTTTTTTCGAAGAACTCTCGAGTCCATGTGGCTGTATTTATCACAGTAGCATGATTTCTTCAGATTCCCAGCATCATTTCACAGTAATATGTGTAATGTGGCACTTCTCTCACAAAGTTTAGCACAAAGTGATGATCTATTGACCCATCTTTGTATTTGGTGGATTGCCAATTAAATTGCTAAATTGCAGCATAAGAGAATGAGCAAATCACAGATTCTCTTTTTATTGTATTTTACAACGAATCCGAACCTTTCTAGAAAAAATGGATTTGCAGATTAAACTAGAATGCATTTAAAATGGCAGTCACTAATGTGGATGGATAACAGAGTGATATAAAGTCAATAGTATACTTGTAGATGATCTACAGTGAAGCTCAGTTGATTCTCAATAATATTAGGGTTAGGGTTTGAACAAGGGCTATGTTTCGGGTTACGATAAAGTTTAAGTTAAGTTTTAGCATTGAGTGTAAGTGTTAAAAACATGTTGACTAATTTTTAAACTTTTTGCATTTTGAGACACACCAATGATATAGACACCATTATTACACTGCAAAAAGTTATATTCTGGCAGGTGAAAACGCATGAAAACCTGGTTAATCCATCCATACATATTGTTTATTGTAATATTGCAGGGATATTACTTGATTATTTAACCTCTTAACTTGTGTTCACATGTTTTAATTGTGGAAAATTCTACATCTAAAAATATTTTATTGGTATATAAGTTAGCTTTGTAAGAGGACTTTGACTAGACTGAAGGTTAGTTCAGTTGCAAAGATAGCATCTCTTGCAGTGTATATAATCTGTGTATATACACTATAATATAATATAGTCATATATATATATATATATATATATATATATATATATTCAAGGCAACAAGACTCATTAATAAAAAAATCTATACTCACTGGGATATCTGTAGTAGAAGTCATTCTCGCTGTCACTTGTAATATTATTTTCCTTTTTGTATGTCGACCAGTGTGCATCCACCTCTGGATTATAGCGCACAAAGGCTCCAAACAGGATGACCATAGCAATTTGCCACACGAAGCAGACGGCGGGTAGACTGATCCGGACATTGGTGTTCTTGGGACGGCACCAGAAGTTTTTGCAGCAGTCTTGGAAGTTCCCCATGGTGGCTGTCTATCGAAGTGGACCTTTGTTTCAGGAGCTTGTGACAATTGATGCTGACTGCAGGAGCATTTATAGCCCAGTTTGTAAAGGCGTGCCACATCTGGACACTCGTCTGGCTGCTTTAGGTGCACCTCTGACACATGACCAAGAACAAAAAAAAAAAACGGTCCTGCGGGATGCGCAAGACACATTTTCTGATCAAGATCTGGAATGTTCTTCAGTTCTCGAGTGCTGATATAGTTTGGCAGTGAACTTTAAAAGATACTGGAAAGACTGGAACTTCCTTGAACATTGCAAAATGCCCAGAATTAGTTGAACATTTAAAGCAAGCATTGTAGTTAACAAGAAATGCAATGATCTTCAATTATTGAAAATATCAGGACAAAAGGCATGATGTGAGATCAACGAAGACTGCTCGTTAAAAAGAATAAACCAACATGAAGACCCTAAGGCTGTCTACGGGGGAAAAGAGAGCAAATTGCTTTGCACAAGCATTGGGCAGAACCAATACAACAATTCAGACTATCCTGCAAAAGAAAGAAACCTCCAGGGCACCAACAACCACAAACTGAACAGGTTGGCCAGGGAAAACAACAGCAGGTCATGACAGAAACACTGTACGAGCATTGAAGAACCACAATCAGTGTCAGTGACATCCCCCAAAAAACGCACAGGTATCTCACACAGGTGTGAAGGTATCTCAAGCCCCTATTTAAGGGCTTAGAAAGCAGAAATATAGAAGCCACTGCACCAGATGCAAACCACTCATCAGCTGTTAGCACTGGAAGGTCAGACTGGAATTTGCAAAATGGAACCACATAAGTTCTGAAAGGTTTCATACTGGACTCAAGAAGGAACACTTAGCTACCAAAGGGATGGGAAGGCCAAAGTGTGAAAAAAAGAAAATATCTATTCATGATTTAAAATATACAAGTTCATCAGTGAAGCATGGTGGAGGTAGTGTCATGTCTTGGGCTTCCATGGCAGCTCACTAATCTTTATTGACCAAGCAATTCATGATAGTTGTAGCTGACATGTACAGAATTCAACTTACAGAGAAATGCATTCAGTCTAATCAGGAGGAACCTCATCATGAAGCAACACAATGATGAAAACACACAGCTATCACAGCTAAGGACTCAATGAGTGGAAAAAATTAATAGTTTTAGACTGTCCAAATCAGTCATCAGATCTTAACCCAACTGAACATGCAGTTCAGCTCCTGAACAGAAGAGTAAAAAGAGAACAAAAGCATCACCAAAAAACCTTCACATAGTATGAGTGGACCCATCGCAAGCCACCATTCAAGGACTTTGATAGCTAAAATATAGGAGCCGCCAAACACTTATCAGCGGTTAAAAGTGGAAGGTCGAATTTGAAATTGCAAAGAGGAACTACAAAAGCCACTTTTCCAAAATGATGGAAAGGCCAACTTATAGAGAAAGAATAGATCTGCTCATGTTCCAAAACATACAGGTTCATCTGTCAAGCATGGTGGAGGTAGTGTCATGTCTTGGGCTTGCATGTTTGCTTTTGGGCCAGGTCCACTAATCTTTATTGATGATGTAATTCATGATGATTAGCGCAGAAGGAATGAGTAAGTCTACAGAAACGAATTTGCAGAGAAATGCATCAAAAACTAAGCCAGAGGAATAATGACTAAATAACACAACCGAGGACTAGACACGAGTGAAAAAAAGAAAAGTTTTGAAGAAAGGCTTTGGGCCAGTCAATCACTACACCCAGCATGCATTTCATCTGGTTGATGATGTAAAATAGTTGCCAGCTTGATGCAGCTATGAGTGCTGATTTTAATTTGCAGCTAGGCTTCAAAAGACGCCTTGGTTCAACAGGTTAAAGAAATCGTCTTGCTCAAGTGCGCACATTGCAACTTAATGACTGGTCACATTGTTCTTCCTAAGGGTACATTCCAGATCTCTATCAAAACTTTCGTGGTAATATGAACTCTTTAAAGGTATTATATAACCGACCATTGTTACACACTTGCAACTGAAACCACAGTAAACTATTTCCTTTCCCAGTTTTTTTCCATTCCCAGGAATTTGTAATTGTGATCATTTACAGTGCATGTGAAAGACAAATAAAAAATAACATCTAATAAATAATTAAAGCAATACAAAAGCATGTTGTCATGACGAATGATGACATGAATATTGACTCCAAGCTAGGTTCTGGCAATTCTGGAGATTGTTGGTGGAGTTCTGGCAATTCTGGAGAGTGTTGGTGGAGTTCTGACAATTCCGAAGAGTGTTTGTTGAGTTCTAGCAATTCTGGACAGTGTTGGTGGAGTTCTAGCAAATTCTGGAGAGTGTTGGTGGAGTTCTGGCAATTCTGGAGAGTGTTTGTGGAGTTCTGGCAATTCTGGAGAGTGTTGGTGGAGATTTAGCAATTCTGGAGAGTGTTGGTGGAGATTTAGCAATTCTGGAGAGTGTCGGTGAAGTTCTAGCAAATTCTGGAGAGTTTTGGTGGAGTTCTGACAATTCTGAAGAGTGTTGGTTGAGTTCTAGCAATTCTGGAGAATGTTGGTGGAGTTCTAGCAAATTCTGAAGAGTGTTGGTGGAGTTCTGGTAATGCTAGAGAGCACTTTCAGAGATACTAGAGAACATTAAATTGTTCAAACAATTCCAATCACAATTAACCTTTTAAATGTAAAGTGTCATTTATGTAGAATTCAGTTTTCTGATTGATAACAGAATACAGTCATATGCAAAAGTTTGGGTACCTCTGGTCAAACCTTTTCGTGCCCTCAACAGAGACACGCTTCTGCGCATTTGTATGCACAGTTTATGCAAGTTGATTTTCAAGTGTATTTCATCTATCCAATATACTAAATTTAGAAGATAAATATGTTTTGCTCCTCTAACTATTGGAGAAAATGCCATATTTAAGTTTAGTTCTGAGAACTGAGCACTTGTTTTTAATAAAATTTAATAAAATATGTAATTTAAACCAAAGTATCAAAACTTGGCACAGGACTGTAATAACCCTGTAGTGGAAGTGCTTTAAATTTTATGTAATTATTTAATCTTCAAACCCTCCATGAATTATCTCCACTATCAACCAATTAACCCTCCTCCACAAGTGTGTGTTCGCATGTATATGCAGGTTCTTGTGCAGGTTCTTGTGCGTTGTGTCACCTGATCAGCCCTCCTTTGCAGACTGAAGGCCTGTATGTGTGTGTGTGTGATTGACATGAGGTGTGCCACTGTCAGAGATTACTGAGGTATCAGTGTGACAATCTTTGCTCTGAAAGTATAGCTGGAATCTTTGCCCTGCGAGTACAGCAGGAAAGCATGTGACGCCTTGCGAGGACTGCAGATCGTTATCAGGGCAGCATTCCAGCAATCACTGCAGTCACATGTGTTCTTTTTGCATGCACGATGCATTCCTACAGGCATGGCTGGAAAAGCTATTGACTCTCTGCACAATTCAGAATCAGGGTAGTGGATTTATGGGCACACATCGTAGATTTCCTCAAGACATCGTCTGATTTCTTTGTTCATATCATGAGTTCATGCTTTTCCATTTCTCCTGACTTGCAGCCAAGGAGCCATGCTGTCAATCTTCCCACGTTGAAACAGTAACCACCAATCAGAGAGAGTAAAAGCTCACACACCTTCTGGTGTGGTATGAAGCCTGTCATCAAAGGTTTGCAAAAGCAGGCTGTACTAATCAGACAGTTATGTAGACCTGCAGGTTCATTAAAGGGCAAAGAGGGATCATTTGTCTTTATGTCTTATGAGAACACAAAAGTTGATCTGAGCCATTCAACTAAACTCATCTTCAACCTCTTCAGTATTCAGAAATAACTTCACGTGCACTCTGAAAAATAAAGGTCCTTCAAATGGTTCTTTGAGTGATTGTGGAGACCTAGTAATTGTGGAGAGTGTTGGTGGAGTTCTGGCAATTCTGGAGAATGTTGGTGGAGATCTAGAAATTCTGGAGAGTGTTGGCGGAGTTCTGGCAATTCTGGAGAGTGTTGGTGGAGTTGGTGAAGCCTGGTGAATGGATCTTCATAGAAGATCCATGTTTGGGTCCATAAAGAACCAACTCTACATCAAGGGAAAGTTCTCTAGACCTTTAAAATGTTCTTAATACATGCATATTATAAACGTGGTTCTTTATGGAACCAAAAATGGTTCTTCTATGGCATCCTTCACTTATTCAGGACTCTGGTTGGAATTTAAGTGTCAGGCAGGAATTTAAGTGACTCGCAGTGTCAAGTGTGTTGGTGGATTTCTGGCAATTCTGGAGAGTGTTGGTGGAGTTGGAGAAGCCTGGTGAAAGGATCTTCATATTCCATTCTTGGGTCTATAAAGAACCATCAATCAACTCTACACAGAGGAAAGTTCTCTAGACCTTTAAAATGTTCTTCATAAATGCATATTATAAACATGGTTCTTTATGGAACCAAAAATGCATTTTTCACAGAGCCGTGGTTGGAATTTAAGTGTCAGGCTACCCATCTCTTTACTACTACACTTCAGAGTACTGGTGAGGTTATAACAATTCTGGAGAGTGCTGGTGGGGTTCTGGAAGTTCTGGAGAGTGCTGGTAGAATTCAGGAAATTCTGGAGAGTGCTGGTGGAATTCTGAAAATTATGGAGAGTGCTGGTGAATTTCTGGCGATACAGATGAATGCAGGTGAGGCGCTGGCAACTGGTGAGGCTCTGCTGGTGGAGTTCCACCAATTCAGGAGAGTTCTGGTGGATTTCTGGTTGGTGACTGTTGGATTAGAACCTATATTGTTTGGATACAAACTGCACGGCCAATTCACAACAACACAGTCGGTAGATATTAATTTACTGTCATATTTTGAAGTGGTTACTGTCTTCTATTCCTTGAATGAAAATCTCTTGAACTTAAAACATTAAAAAATAAATAATGTTTCTTCTGAAAGGGTCTTTGGAAGTACAAGGTTTTAATTCAGTACTATATTGTTCATATTGCAGGTTGGTGTGGCGCAACAGCTAACACCACTGCCTGCCAGTGAGCTGCCACACCATGTGGGAGACTGGGGGGGGACTGCGCTACACCAATAAGAGTCCCTGGGCAAGACTCCTAACACTACATTGGTCCACCTGTGTAATACGAATAACCTTGTAAATCGCTCTGGATAAGAGCGTCTGCTAAATGCTGGTAATGTAATGTAAGTACTAAAGAGTCACCCATAAAGAGTCTTCAGATAAACCCAAGCAAAGAGTTGAAAGCTAATATGGGCTTAACAAACTGGTTTTGTTGTTCTATAATATCCGGTTCAACTTCGGCAAAAGATCAGACAACACAGGTGTAAAATCCCCATAATTAACCACTGCATGTAAAAGCCAAAAAACTGTCACCTAGGCAGAAATAAATGACAGTCAATGATACACACTACTTTGTAAATGTCTTCTTCTATCCAATGCATCATTACTGCAAACAGCACATTCTGAATGCCGACTTCTAAATGCGCTTTATTTTTACTTCCTCTAGTATTATGTAATGTTTCTACAGGCAATAAAAGACTTACTTCCGCGAGAGATAGCTGTGAACAGATTTTAAAGTGGCGTAAAGAAAAAAACACAATGGTAGGCAAGAGAAGAACCACATTGCACATATATTTGACATATTTTACAGGGCGTATTTTAGCTCAGACTCCCAGTGTCTGATCAGATAGCACCGACTGTAATAATGAGTGTAGCTAACAGCACAATGGGATTTAGCTTATTAGCTAATTCTGGTACAAAGCATCTCTTCTGGAGTGCTGGTGGGGTTTTTGTAATTCTGGAGAATGCTGGTGGAGTATTGGCAAGGCTGTTGGAGTTGTGGAGATGCTGGAGAGTAATGGTGGAGTTCTGGCAGTACTGTGGTGTGTTGTTGGAGTTTTGGGGATATTATGGAGTTCTGGTAATGCTAAGGATTGCTGGTGGAGTGTTGGAGAGTACTCCACCAGCACTTTCAGGCAATGCTGGAAAGTGCTGGTGGAGTTGTGGAGATGCCTGTGAGTGCTGGTGGAGTTCTAGCAATGTTGGGCAGTGCTGGTGGAGTTCCGGCAATTCTAGGGAGCATTGCTGGTGTTCTTGCGATGCTGGAGTGTTGATGGAGTTCTGCAAATGCTTAGGAGTACGGATGGAGTTGTGAAGAGTAATGTGGGGTGCTGTGGAGTTCTGGCAATGCTGGAGAATTTTGGTGGAGTTTTGGCAATTCTAGGGGGTGTTGCTTGAGTTCTCGCAATTCTGGAGTGCTGGGGAGTGCTGATGATGTTCTGGCAATGCTGTGTGAAGTTCTTCTGATGCTGGGGAGTGCTGGTGGAGTTCTAAAGATACTATAAAGGCGATACTGGTGTAGTTCTGGTGATGCTGGGCAGTGCTGGTGGATTTCCAGCGATTCTAGGGAGAGTTGCTGGAGTTATGTGAATGCTGGAGAGTGATGATGGAGTTCTAGCAATGCTGGAGAGTTCAGGTGGAGTTATGGCAATGCTGGTGGAGTTCTGATGCTGGGAAGTGCTGGTGAAGTTTTAGCAATGCTGGAGAGTTCTGGTGGAGTTCTGGCAATGCTGGTGGAGTTCTGATGCTGGGAAGTGCTGGTGAAGTTTTAGCAATGCTGGAGAGCTCTGGTGGAGTTCTGGCAATGCTGGTGGAGTTCTACTGACGCTGGGAAGTGCTGGTGGAGTTGTGGAGATGCATGTGAGTGCTGGTGGAGTTCTGGCAATGCTGGTACAGTTCTGCTGATGCTTGGAAGTGCTGGTGGAGTTTTAGCAATGCTGGAGAGTGCTGGTGGAGTTCTGGCAATGCTGGCCAGTGCTGGTGGAGTTCCGGGAATTCCGGGAGCGTTGCTGGAGTTTTTGCCATGCTGGAGTGCTGGAGATGTTCTGCCAATTCTAAGAAGTGCTGCTGGAATACTAACGATGTTGGAGAGTGCTTTCTGAATAATTCAGACATGGTCATGGTCATGGTTTGTAAGTAGCATTTACAGTTTGTTCTTTTGGAGCAGAGCAAACGGTCCTAATGTAAGACAGGGGAGACTAGAAGTCGGAGGCGGAATGTGCACTTGCGGAGATCCCTGTCAGAATGTGGAGGTGAGGCTGAGATGGCGGTAAGGAATGGAAGATTATCTCCAGTTTCTGACAGGTGACAGGCGGCAGCAGCGCAGAGGATGATCCGCTGATGCGATGGCCATGCGGGAGTCAATCACATGATTATGACAGGACCTCACTCGCATGCTCCAGCATGTGACGGCTTTGTCTTGCTTGGCCATGCCATTACACAGATGCAAATTAGGAGCATGGCTGATTCCATTTTACGATAGCTGGGCCTTCTTCTCCAACATGCTCGGGATCATTTAGTAAGATAGAGATAGAGATAGATACATGGTAATCTTTGGCACATTATATAATACCCCAAGGTAACCTGAGACCATGATGTCCTGCAAGAAATGGGCAGTGCTTGTTTGATTGACAGCACATAAGGCACAATAGTGTATTCGCCAAAGCTATTGGAGAACCCGGATGGGAAAATCCCACAGTTCCGAAGTGCTACAGTAATTAAAAGCAAAGGGATTCAATATGGCCATAGGTTTGCTTTATATTTCTCAGTCAGTTGCTTTAGTGCTTGGATTAGTTAATGATTAAGAATTGCATAATTATACCTTTTCGCAAATGCAATATCTGGCTTCATTTCTTTAATGGAATATATTTAGATTTAAATGTGCATGATTTACAAAACCAGAAGACATCATCACTGTATTTATTGTTATTGCTATATTGTATAAAATACTGCATTGTATTGTGGTTGTTGTACATGTCTTTGTTTTCATACAAAGAAAGCTGCTCTGGTACTAATAACCACTTAAAAGTAATGAAAATATATATTATATTTATAATATATATATATTTATTTTATATAATAAATAATACATAATTTAATATATATATATATATATATATATATATATATATATATATATATATATATATGTTATAACAATGTTATAATACCATAATAATTCTCATACATTATCAGTTCGACACAGACTAACATTTGAGAAACTTCTGAAGTACTTTTCCTAAAACTAAATAAAATACAGTAAATAAAACATAACTGACACATAATCAAACATGAATAATATTTAATGAATGTGTCATAAAATGATGTTAAATCTAATTGGTGGCATTGTAGCAATTATTTAAACATAGAATATAATATCTGAATTTGCACTGATATTACTTAAACTTACATTTCTTTTTGTAAACATGCTTTCCAAATATGAAAAGCACAAAAGGTCAATAAAAACAATAGAACTTTCTAAGAACCAAAATGATAACATTCAGGATGTTCGTGTAATGATTTACTAGACAAACATTTCCAGCTGGGCTGATGTTTTGGAGATGTTCTGATCCAGTCGTCTAGCCATCACATTCTGGTTCGTCTGGTCACAGTAGCTCAGATATTTATACCTGCCCATTTTTCCTGCTTCCAACAGATCAGCTTTAGGATCTGACTGTTCACTTGCTGCCTAATTTATCCACCCCTTAACAGGAGCCATTAAAACCAGATGATCAAAAAAATGATCAATGTTCTTCACTTCACCTGTCAGTGGTTTTTGTGCTATTGCTGATTGGTGAAGTGAGTCTTATCTTAAAAAATTACCACATGTAACTGACTAAAGCTTACACATCTTTTTTTAAATCTACACTCATTAATTGCATTTATGCAGATTTTATTTAGCTGTGCCAAACACCTTCCGTTCATCTGGAGTTTGGCTAGCATCATTTGTACTTGGTTGGGTAATAAAAAAGTGGCAGAACATAAAGGTGAAGAGCCGAACTACTGCATTCACTGCGGATGCCGTTAATCATTCATCATTGCATCCTGCTGCTTACCCTCCTATATACAGACAATGGGCATAATTAATACTTTTTAAGAATTTTTAATGCTTAATATTTCTGCATAATTAATGATTGAGATGTAAGCAAAGTCATTGAGCCTCTAAAACCTCCCTCACTGCCTGAGACATTGTCTCGCAGTAGTTTTTGGCCTAAAACATACATTTTAAATGTACTCATGGTGGAGGGGAACATGTAGGATGTTATAATGCAAAATAGTCCCAAAATGCATTTTACCATTTTTAACACACAAACTTCAGATGGCTAAAATTCCTACTCTGAGAACCATGGAAAGGTTAGTTCTTTAACCCCTCAAAACCTAGGTTAACAATCAGGGTATTAATACTGAGTCAAAAAATTATTGTATAGCCATTTAGCTTACTGGATTTTTGTGGAGTCCCACAGGGTTCTATATTAGGGCCTATAAAACTGATGCAAATTTTGGCTGTAATTAAGTGTGGGCTTACATGTAGAGGTTTAATGGTTTAATGGGTTAAAGAACACTCTTTATGAGATGTGTATGAAGTATGAAGAACCATCATATATTGGAAATGCTCTACACTCTACAGATGAATGTTTCCTAGATCAGAGCCTCTAAGCCAAGAGCCATTTTCAAGAGTGTAGCTCCACCAGACGTGTCACATCTGGGTCCAAGCTGTTCCTGTCTGGTCTTTCAAAGAGCTTAAAATTCCAACTGACACCAAAGTACAAGGCTTACTTCAGACAGTAGCTAATAAATGTTGGTCCTTGGTTGCTTGATTGTGTGAAGAAAGGAAATTACCATGCAGGTTCTACTTGTTGAGTGACTTCAGTCATCTGACTGTCTCATGAGCGCTGCATTCTCTTCGTGTGAATCATCAGATGAATACAGACAGCTTTATTTGTCTGTAGAATCTACTTTCTGTCTTGATTGCCTTGATTTTTCTTCAGGATCTCGTGAACACTGATACACAGACAGCTATAACTCTGGAATGTGAAGTCAAATGTACCGGTGTTCCAGGTATGCAGTGGTCAGTACCTGGGACAGCTGGTGAACTGGTGACAGGATCATGGGTGCCCAAGGCTCATTGATGCTTATGGAGGTCCCTCCCCACAATTTCGAGGCCTTAAAGGATCTGCTGCTAATATTGTCTTGGGGGCAGATACCACAAGACGCCTTCAGGGGTCTTGTGGAGACCATGCCTTGACGGGTTAGAGCAGTTTTAGTGGCATTGGGGGACTTGCACAATATGAGGCAGCTGGTTCTAATGCTATGGCTTATTAGAGTATATCGGAATTGAGCTTGCTGTTTACCGCGTTGCAGTGTGTGTGTCACAGGGCTTGGCGTGATATGAAGGTGTGTTCGTTCTTCCTTGGAGTTCTGACTCACTGTATGTTTAGATTCTTCCGTGCACACACACAGCTTTTCTAGTCCTGTAGAGAAGTACTGCCATTAGAATAGGACTCTCTGGAGCAGATAAATGTGAATCTATTGGCACCATGCTGCCTAATAATGCCAGGCGTGGGCTAGTAGAGGGGTATAAAGCCCCCCAGCATTGAGCTGTGGAGCAGTGGAAGAACTGTGTTGTCTGGAATAATGGATGGTGCCTTTTGGATAAGTTGGGGAGCTGGAGATGGGGTGAGATGGTGATCCTCCAGCATGCTGACCTTACTGACGCTCTTGTCGCTGCATGCAATCAAATCCTCACAGCAGTGACTCTCAACAATCTAGTAGAAAGCCTTCTTCCCTGGACAGTTTAGACAGTTCCTCCCATAAACGCAGAATAAAGTCTTTTTAATACCTTTGATTTCAGAAAAACAATGAAGGAGCAGGTGTCCAAATACTTTTGTCGGTGTAGTGTAGCTTTTGCTGTTATGAAGTTTACGTAGTTTGCGACTCCAAATACTGTCAATCTGACAAAGAATGCTCTGAGGTTTGGTCTTTAGTTTTGAATTGGAGCTAGGAAGCTAATAATAATAATAAAATTAATTTTTAAAAAATCCAATTATGAACATTATAAAAAATGTCTGGTTCCACCATTCCTTTACGATCACGGTTTGCATTTGATGAGCTGGTGTTACATCAGCACAAGAGAGCAAAGTTTCAGTTGCAACTCACATTCAGAACTAACTGCCCTCTAGTGGCCATTGTGTTCATTAGAGGTCAAACAACGGCCTCAGCACACGCAGTGACGCTAGGCCTCTGCATGTGATGAGCCGCATACCAGGAACTCCATACATTCACAGATCTACTTGACAAGAACAGTGGGGTGAGCACAGGGACAGGAACAATATGCACTAGAGCTATATAAGTATATACACTGCAATGCAAACACATGCTGTTCTTGCACAACTGCTAAGTCATGGACTCGTTCCACCTGAAGGCCGCTAGTCAAGCCGCAGGTCAAAGTTAGGGCAGAAGGTAACAGTAAGTCACTTCATAGTAAACAATTCCGACCAAAGTCTCAGATCTTAATATGAATGTTTTGGTAGGTTTGCAGAAAAAAGTATCAGTAATGAATATTGGTGTCATAACTAATTGATATCTGTCATTTGATCGACACATAGGTAAGTAAATACTGCAGGTCACTTCTGGCTGGTCGCCCATCAGGCCCCTGCAACTAATCCAGAATGCAGCCGCATGTGTTGTCTTCAACGTTTCTACGTTCAGCGGCCACGTTTTAAGGCCTTTGAGCTTCAAGTACGGCTCGGCTATACCCGGCCCGAGGTATGGTCTCCATATTGGCTTTTGTGTTTAGTAGTATCTAATCGAAGGTATTTTTGGGTCCTAGTCTGCACAAACTAGCTAAGAGTAAACAGTGAAGCACTTTTGTAAGTCGCTCTGGATAAGAGCGTCTGCTAAATGCCGTACATGAAAATGTAATTGACTAGGCCAGCTTCGTAACATTGCCAAGCTAAGAAATTCCTTATCCCTTCATGACGCAGAAAATGAGTGCATGGCTTTACTACTACTTCAAGACTGGACTACTTCAATACACTCCAGTCATGATGTTACAGCAGGAACCTCCGGAAACTTCCAACGATGTGGTTGGTGTGGTGCAACAGATAACACCAGTACCTGCCAGTGAGCTGTTACAACATGTAGGTGACCGGGGGTCGATTCCCAGTGCGCTACACCAATATGAGTCCTTGGGCCAGACTCCTGACACTGCATTGGCCTGCCTCTGTAATACGAGGAACCTTGTAAGTTGCTCTGGATAAGAGCTCCAGCTAAAGGCTGTAAATGTAAACTAGCTCAAAATGCTGCAGTCAGGGTCCTTACTAAAACGAGATCATTTGATCATATCAGCCCTGCACTGGCTGCAAGTAAAATTCTGTATTGGCTATAGAATTCTTCTATTGACTTATAAAGGCCTACCCAGCCTCGCTCCTGAGCACCTGCGAGATCTCATTTCCTATTAAGAACCATCACGATGGTTTAGATCACAGTCTTCTTACTAGCTCCTTGAATTCAGAAAGCCTGAAATAAACTTTCAGATAATGTTCAGGACTCAGATACAGCCCCAAGCTTCAGGTCTAGGTTGAAAACTCACTTGTTTAGTGTAGCTTTTGGTGATTAATGTTTCAGTTTAGATAAGGGTTGAATATCCAGGTTCATGGACACGAGTAATTTGTGGATGGATACCAGTTGTTTCAGGGTGCTCCCATGTCTGTGTTACCTTCTGGCTCTTTCCTTTCCAGACTCTGACTCTGATCATGTTAACATTGTCTGTACAAGAATCCAAACAGTAGGAACTCCATCATTACCTTTTTCCGAGGTCATGGTTGCCCACCTGTCCAGCTTGACACTAATGGAAGTTTGATGGGTCCACCCTTGTGAGCCTGGGTTTCTCTCAAGGGTTCTTCCTTCAGCTTTGAGGGAGGTGAGCAATGCCTTTGGCCTTTGGACCAGGGGTTTATGTTTTAAGGTTTGTTTGTTGAGCTAAACCCGTGGTTAGATATGGTTTAGCTTTACAACAATGGAAACTGAGCCTCAAATAAGCCTCCCAAATAAGAAAAAACTGGAGGAGGTCATAATCTTTGGGAAAACTACAGAAGTGGGCTTTAAGAAGAAATTTCTTCTTGAGAATGGTTAATGGAAAATGCTAATTGTTCTTAAGGTGGAGCGTTTCCACCCTTTTTCCCCTTCATATAAAGATCTAGTCAGTCTAATTGGATTATACTTTGTCTCACATTTAGCTGATGCTCTTATCCAGAGCAACTTACAGGGTTACTTGTATTACAAAGGTGGGCCAGAGGTGGTTGGTGTAGCGCAGCATAGCCATCCAGACTGGGAATCAAACCCCAGTCTCCCACATGGTGTGGTAGCTCACAGGCAGGTAGTGGCGCCACACGAACCACTGGGTACCATCTGAACAGCCTATAATAAAGTCTACTAGACATCATTTGAAGTCACATAGAGATGTAGTTCCCAGCCCTGGAACCCTGACATTTTAGTGATTTTCTGCAGCTCGAACACACTACCTTTAACTCAGGAAGGGTTACATTTACAGCATTTAGCTGACACTTTTATCCAGAGCGACTTACAGGGTTACTCGCATTACAGAGGTAAGCTAATGCTGTGTTAGGAGTCTTGCCCAAGGACTCTTATTGGTGTAGCACAGCACAGTCACCCAGACTGGGAATCGAACCCCCGGTTTCCCACAGGGTGTAATAGCTGGTATTACACCTATGGCAGGTAGTGGTGTTATCTGTTGCACCACACCAACTACTAGATTAGCTGGATCATGTGTGTTGGGAGTAGATGTAAACACTAAAATGTGAAGGGCAGGAGGTCATCCAGGATCGGTGTTAAGAACCACTGACATTGAGCACTGTAGATCCAGAGTGGGCAACGATGCCCAGAGCAGATTTCCTACTAAAGCTTGTTGGACTATGCAGGAATCCAGGACGTCCAGAACCGGAATTGCCCGCCTCTGTTGTAGATGAGACCTACACATTGAAAGGCCAGGCTGGACACAAAAACATCAGATTGTCATTTATGCTTCGGCACGTTCAGGAGAGAAAACACACAGAAGTGCTTCCGTGTTCGGAGCACACACTATGCTGCATATAAGCACAGTCTGCTGGCTGTGATTTGGTATTCAGCTCCGACTGAACTGAGAGAGCTTTATTCCTGGGTCCTTTAAGACCAGCATTGAGCTACACAGTCACACTGCAAATGCATTTCTGATGCTGAATCACTGTGAGCGAGGGCCGAGTCAAATCTCCAGGCCTCGCGAAATAGGCCTGCACGTCATTTGTCAAGGCTTATCTCACACAAATCACACGCTATGAGGTGCAGCTGCCAGTCAGTTACAGTGATTAGCTGTTGGCCCACAGCAATGTGTATGTGGGAGGGTGGGAGGGGCTTAAAAACCTTTAAAACATATACTCATTTACCAAAACCAATAAATAACCTTAATTTTTTTTTTCCTTTTAGTTTTTGTTTTTTGTTCGTCACAATTAAAAGAAATGAGCTAAAAACAAACAAACAAAAAAAAATCAATCAATCAATCACTCAACCAATAAAAATGCTCTAAAATGACTTGAAATAATTTATTCCATATTTCAATATTTGTGTAAAATTCTGTAATATTACTCTACAGCCTCAGTCCACATGCTTCTTGCACTTCAGATGCCGGTTCTGTATTTTAGTGGTGGCTCAAAGTGACTCAAATTCCACTTGCCAACTGTAGGGGGAGCCAAGTTAAATAAATAACAGTTCTCACATACTGCTGCTTTAAGTTATCTTTAGCTTAGTTTAACAGATGCATAGCAGTGGGTTATTGAGGGAGAGGGAGGGACATTAGGAAATTTAACAACATGACGGACAGTTCTAGCTTCATTTCTATAGAATGCAAGGGAACAGAACCACAGCATCCATGTTTTCTACAGTCATTGACTGTACTGCATCAATTTTGGCAATCAATTGCCAAAGACCACTTAATATAATAATAATAAGTACTGCATGCAAATTTAATTTAATGAAAAAATAAATATAATAAAATAACTGGTGTTTTATTGACAATTATCTATGAGGCAAATAATCCTTCCAGTGCTGATTGTATATTGACTGTATTTTAATGTATTTACTGATAACTTCATCTAGAATTCTATCACTGACCTGGCCTGTAACCCCAAACACAGACTCCGCCACATTTCTTTCTGACACTTTGACTTTATTCACAGTAAGAAAACAGCTATGTCAACATACTGTGATCATAAGTTAATATGGCAACAATTAAATTTAAATACATTACAAAAGTTAAAGCATCCACTATAAAAACAGCACAAGTGCTCCTATATCATCTCTGTTCATACGGACAGTGTACTCTGTGAAGGCACACTGGTCAGATTTGGCATATTTTGCACTTGTCGAAAAGCATAGCTGATTTGGTGGAGTGTGTGTATGTCTGTCTGTCTGTGTGTCACTGGCACAGGGACTGTAGATCCGCCCTGATCTTTTGGAAAGAAGGACGGTGTCTGGGGTCGTACTGCCAGCAGCGACACATGAGGGCATAGATCTCGTCTGGACAGCCGTTGGGAGCTGGCATGCGATAGCCTGAGGATAAAAATAAGAGCCTAACATTAGCAATCAACATTATTTACAGTAACTCTTATAAGAGGTCAAATGTGAAACTGTGGACCCCTAGGACCCCTTAGAGTCACATGACACCAGCTTAGCACATTTTTTCAAACTGCCATTAAACACAATGTCACTGGAGCTCAATATGCTTGGAGGAGAACACTAACGGCCAGTTCCGTTGGGTCAGATCACCTACGCCCACACTGGCTAGCATCACACTGAGCAATTGTGGGAGGCAAGGCCAATTATGCTGTCTGAGAAATCCTTAATAATGCACTGCTGTGTTGCTCTGAAGGTGGTAATTAAACTGTCAATTTTGGACAATTATTCTCAATCATAGAATCAATTATAATAACATTAACCCTTTAAAGGCTGAACCATCACATTATCACCAGAAAATTCTACTGAGTATTTGGGCTTCAGACCAACAAAAAACCGAAATATAAAAATAAATAAATTAATAAATAAATAGCATTACATCCTAAATGTATTGGATTTATTTTATATATAATATATATTTATTTTATTTACTTAATATATATTTAATTTATATCAGAATATTTGTGCTGTATTGTTTGAACCATTTTTTTTAATGTATAATTTCAAAAACAAACATATAAAACCCAAAACTATAACCCTATAAGTTGTCGTGACATTTTTTACTCAAGTAATTTCAGACTTAGAAATCTGTAAGTATATTTTCTGGTAGTTTCGGTGCCTAAATAATCCACCAGGGGGCAGAAAAAAGTATCTAATTAGATTATTTTGTAATTTTTTGATATTATTTGTTATATTATAATCTTATGTTCTTCAATATTTTGTTTTAAATATGTTATATATTTATTTTATAATTAAAAACTTATATTACATATTTTATAATTATTTAACAAAATTATTTCATTATTACACTGTTGCAAAAACCCAAATGTATCAAATATGATACACTTTCTATGATTCACCTTATTTTTATCTGAAGTTATTTACAAAACAAAACTAATTTAATTGCGGATAAATTTATCAGACACTGAATCTTTTTCTAGTGACTGGACTGAATTATTTTAAGACGTTAACAAACGCTGGGAACTCTGGAAAGTATTTAATATAGGTTTGTTGAACAGTACACACACACACACACACACACACACACACACATTATCGCACAGTTCAAAAGTTTAGAATGTAGCTGGTGTGGATTCGGCTGAACTAGAAGCTCAAGCTGTGGCCTCACCTCGCTCCACCTCGTCCCGGGTCTGCTGATTGTTCATGCTGGTGTACGGCGTGATCCCCCTGGAGAACGTCTCCCACAGCAGCACTCCAAAGCTCCACACATCACTCTCACTGGTGTAGCGCCCTGAAACATAGGCAGGGGGCAGCATCGAGTCACTCAAGACCATCTGGAGCTGAGCAAATCCAACTCTCATTGTGACAACAAACACAGCAATGATGCTCCAGTGTAGAAGCTCCACGTAGAAGCCGGACATCCCGCAGATCACCAAGATGAATCATTAACCAACAACAAACACTGCAGTGAGCTGAACGTCTGCTGAACACCATTCAAATGGGTCTCCAATCTACCACTCAGTGTGATGTGGCACAAAGTGGCTCACCACAGATGTTATTACACTAAGCAAGGAAAACCTCAATGTCAATTTCAATACATTTTTGGAGACTAGATCTACAGACTAGATCTACAGACTAATACTGCCAGAGCGTAATTCTGTACAGTGTACAGTGTACAGATGAAGGGGACGGGGTAGCGTACAGATGAAGGGGACGGGGTAGCGTACAGATGAAGGGGACGGGGTAGTGTACAGATGAAGGGGACCAGGTAGTGTACAGATGAAGGGGATTGGGTAGCGTACAGATGAAGGGGATGGGGTAGCGTACAGATGAAGGGGATGGGGTAGCGTACAGATGAAGGGGATGGGGTAGCGTACAGATGAAGGGGATTGGGTAGTGTACAGATGAAGGGGATTGGGTAGTGTACAGATGAAAGGGATGGGGTAGTGTACAGATGAAGGGGATTGGGTAGTGTACAGATGAAAGGGATGGGGTAGTGTACAGATGAAGGGGATTGGGTAGTGTACAGATGAAGGGGATTGGGTAGTGTACAGATGAAGGGGATTGGGTAGTGTACAGATGAAGGGGATTGGGTAGTGTACAGATGAAGGGGATGGGGTAGAACTTTTTCTGTCCTGCTCCTGCACAGACCCTGGACGTTAAACATGCCCTGGCTGACGGTCTGTATCTGGGCCGAGGGGAAATTGTGCAGATAAGGTTTTACAGTGAACCACTGCTTTAAGTGATCTGCTGAGTCTGGTAAAGTCATAGCCGGTTTGGCTGACCGTAGTTGAGGGCCTCCGGTGCGGTCCATTTGACTGGAATCTGCTTCATGCCGCCGGTGGCCGAGTACACCCCGTCCTGCTCCTGGCGGGACATGCCAAAATCACTTATTTTCACCACACTTTTCTCTGCAACCAGACAGTTCCTAGCAGCCAGGTCCCTGTGGGGGTGGGGTGGGGGGGAGACAGAGACAGAGACAGAGAGAGAGATGTGCTTTATTGATCTCTGTATGGACAG
The DNA here is from genome assembly GCF_030463535.1 of Salminus brasiliensis. Classification (NCBI taxonomy): domain Eukaryota; kingdom Metazoa; phylum Chordata; class Actinopteri; order Characiformes; family Bryconidae; genus Salminus; species Salminus brasiliensis. The sequence goes on from NC_132894.1 coordinate 33,579,914, forward strand.
CTGGGCTGTCTTTGACAGAGTGACAGACACACAGACAAATGTACTTTTGTGAGGTCAAGGATAATGTTTTGTATTCAATGAGAGAGAGAGAGAGAGAGAGAGAGAGAGAGAGATTGAGAGAGAGAAAGAGAGAGAGAGATTGAGAGAAAACGAGGTAGAGAGAGTATGAGTGAGCGAAAGTGCAATACAGAGAAGGAGCAAGAGACAGAGAGAGAGAAAGATGCGCTTTATTAATCTCGGGAGAGACAGTTTGGTTGGTTTTGACAGACAGACAGACAGACAGAGAGAGAGAGAGAGAGAGGTAGAAAGAGAGCGACAGAGAGAGAGAGAGAGAGAGAGAGAGAGAGAGAGAGAGAGAGAGAGAGAGAGAGAGAGAGAGAGAGCGCAATGTCAATATGGGGCGTATATGGGTGGCCTAACTGGGAACCAGAATGTTTGTCCTTGGGTTCCACGTGGGCCCACCAGGGTCAGTGATGGGACTAGGAGGGGTTAAACACATCTGGGTTGTAAGATAGTCCTTTATTAGTCCCGCAGTGGGGAAATTCACAACGCTGCACATGGGGTCTAGATGGGACCCATGTGAGATTAAGGTGGGCTGTAATTATGAGAATCCCAACTGGGTCCCAATGACAGTATGTACAAACCCACTCAGAGCCCATGCCCACCTGGTACCCAACTGGAACCCATCTACCCATGTAAGCCCCACCTGAGCATGTGGTGCGTCACCAGTGTGAGATCTGATTTTACTCTCCTGCATTAAAAAAAACACACAGTGTCCTTAATTTCCACTTTACTTCCTGTAAACAATGACTTCCCATCAAACCTCTCCTGCTCAGGGAGACTGTGAACACTTCAGAGGAACAGTGGGAGGTTCTACAGCGCAGTGGAACAATAGATAGTTCTCGCATTCCCGTAACAGCCAATCAGAACATGTGACAGACTGTTTAAACCGCAAGGGGAACTCACTGGCCCTGGACCATTAATCAGACCCCTCGTTTGCATGCGCCTGCTAGGTGTGCAAGGCTATAGGGTGTCCCTCGTCTTCAAATTTCCCCAATAAGGGTGCACAGGAGTGGGCAACAGCGGTATCTGGTGATTAAGCAGCAGTGTGGAATACAGGTAAAACCATGTGAGGCGAAGGGTGTCCCAATTCAGCTCTAAACCTCTCCAATGCCTTTAACACGTTCAGGACAGGCTTAGGGCCATCAACTGAATTAGGACAGGACCACTCTGTAATACTACAGCCCCCCCCCCATACCCACAGCAAGGGAGATGGAGAGCATGAGAAAGGGGAAAAGAAGCCAAGATCCACTTGTGTTAAATGTGGATGAAATCAGGGCGGCCTAATGAGCTACCACTATGGCCTGGGGGTCACGAGTTCAAATCCGGAGCCATGCCGCTTTGCCATCAGTGGTCGGAGCCCGGGAGAGCATAACTGACCGTCCCAGCATCACTCTGTCTGTTAGCTGGTGCGGTGGAGCTGGGGACCTGGCGCCCACCTCTGAACGTCTCAGCTGCCCAGCAATGCCACAAAAAAGAGCTGAGGGCTGGCTTCGCATGTGTCTCTGACCACTTCTAAATGTGGTCTGATCATAATCTGATCATAATGCATCTGGGGAGTGTTACACCAGTCTCATAGAGAGAGATACAGAGAATGAGAGGGAGAGAGAGATATATAAACAGAGAGAGAGACGGGGGTGAGGGGGGGGGGGGGGTGGTGCTATTAGCAGTGCAGGTTCTCTGAAGGCATGATGAAGAGCCTCAGGTTCTGGTTGCGAGTGAACGGCAGCAGCGGCAGCAGCAGCAGAACTGTGAAACCTTGTCCCCACTGAGCTCATTATCCTGCCTCTCCCAGCCTGGCTCAGCCTTCAACCAACTGTCCCTCACTCCTCAGATACTCCCACTGACCACTAAAGCCTGGCCAACATTCCCGCTTTGACAATTAATCCCTCATTATCCCATTATCCTGACATTCCTCTGTCATGATTTACAGCCTCTCGCCCTCTCGCCCCTTCTCACCTGTGTATGCATTTCTTGCTCTCCAGGTACTCCATGCCAGACGCCACATTCTCTGCCATCTTGATCAGCATCTTCGGCTTCAGGTTGTGTCCCTCTGTTCGGAGGAAGGAGAGGAAGTCCCCCCCTGCGGCACGGATTCAAACACAAGCCCTCATCTCTGAGTCACACTTCAACACGGAGAGCAAGCAGAGCAGTGTGTGGGACGGCTCATTACCTTGCACCAACTCCATGAGGATGTAGATGGGCTGCTTCTGTGTGCACACGCCGATGAGCTTCACTATGTTTGGATGGTCATACTGCTTTAGGATCCTGGGACACACAGGAAGAGATAAAGGGATTCTTAGGGAGAACAACACACGCTTTACACAATACAGAGATCAGCCATAACATTAAAACCACCACCAGGTGAGGTGAATAACGTTGATCGCGTGGTTCTAAAATCAAGGGTATTAAAAAGAGCTGATCCTGCTTTTGTTGGAGTAACTGTCTCTACTGTCCAGGTAGATTTTGGAGGAGCATTGTTGTGAGGATTTGACTGTATTCAGCGACAATAGTGTTAGTGAGGTCAGGATGTTGGATGATGATGATGATCTCCACCCCACCTCATCCCAAAAGTACTGGATGGAGCTCCACCATCCATCATTCCAGAAAACACAGTTCTTCCACTGCTCCACAGCTCAATGCTGGGGGGCTTTATATAGCGCACACACACACACACACACACACACGTCCGGGGTTCTGATTGGCTCAGCTGCCTAATGGCCTACCACTATGGCGGTACTCGGGGGTCCTGAGTTCAAATCCTGAGCCACGCCGCTTTGCCATCAGTGGTCGGAGACCAGGAGAGCACAACTGGCCATGCTCCCTCCCAGCATCACTCTTAAGCGATGTTGGCTGGCACAAGCATTTGTTAGCTGGTGCTGTTAAGCTGGGGACCTGGCGCCTTCCTCTGAACGTCTCAGCTTCCCAGCAATGCCGCGAAAAAGAGACAAGGGCTGGCTTTGCATGCGTCTCTGACCACTTCTAAAAGTGGTTTACGTGGTCTGATCATAATCTGATCATAGTGCATCCGGGGAGTGTTACACCAGTCTCATAGAGAGAGATACAGAGAATGAGAGGGTGAGAGATCTATAGAGGGGCTTTATACCCCTCTAGACAATGTCCATGTTTATCATTATAATATTATTATTATTATTATTATAAGGTTATAATATTAGGCAGGTGGTTTTAATGTTTTGGCATATATGGCGTTGGTCCTGAGTGAGTGAGTGAGTGAGTGAGTGGGAGAGAGAGTATACCTTGCTTCCATGAGAAACTTATTCTTCTGTTCTGGAGGAAGGTTTTCACGGCAGGCCTTCACTGCCACTGGTGTGTTGTCTGAGCGTAGGCGGCCACTGAACACCTCCCCAAAGTTCCCCTACCACAACACACATTCAACGGTCACTCTGAGCACAGCTTTAGAGACAGCAGCACCCCTCAAACACCATCACTTTTCTTCACATGCATAAAGTCTAGCGCTCCTGAAGGCTAATGACCGCTTAGTCAGATGCGGTCACCTACATCTTCATTTAAGGGTTAACCTGCTGATGGATTGCTGCTCTATATAGTCTTTTGTGGCCAGGGTGCTCAGCTCATCTGCTCCCCTCTCTAACGGAGGAACCTTTTATAGCTCCACTCAAGGGGGCTCCATGTAATTGTACGCTTACCCGCCCAATGCTTTGCCCAAGAATGACGTCATCGTGCTCTAGGACCCACTTGTCCTTGAAGGGAAAAGACGAAAGCAAGCGAAGAACAGAATTAGTTTAACACAAATTAACCTTGTCCCTCCAGAACACTCCATTTTTTTGCCGTTTCTGACCAACATCTGAGCATGTGTGAACATTCACTCACTACAGAGCTTCTCTGAATCTTAGTTTAAAGGTTACAAGTTAAGGAAACACTACATCCTCTTACAAACACTGTCTCTTTTTACTTTTAAACCGTCCCTTATATGGGTAAGCATTGCATTTCCTCAGCTCCAGCTTCCTCTTCGGTTCTATGTTGCTTTTAGCTACTATGGCAGTGGGGTGTATATGTATATATGTGTGTGTTTGTGCAAGTAATTAGACCAGGGCTGCTCAATCCTAGTCCTGGAGATCTACCACCCTGCAGAGTTCAGCTCCACAAGATCTCCAAAGTTCAAATTATTTAGAGTTCTCCTCAGATCAACACCTGGTTTGGTGGTAAATCAGGGCTTAAAGATGGTAAATTAGGTGAGCTGCTGCTGCTGCTGCTGATGATGATGATGGAGTTGAACACATCCTCCACGCTGTGCTGGCTGGACTGGACTGGGGCGTCCAAGAGAAACCTGGAGGAACCGAGCTCTGTTCTTCAGACTAGCTCACCGACAAGATCTCAATACTTTCTTTCTTCAGAATGAGAAGCTCTTGTTTCTCATGTTTCTTTTTACTGGATTTATGTTCAGCTGCATCTGTTCTGATGAGATCTGGAGCTTCTACTGTAAAAACTCTCATGATTTATTTAATGTGTGATTTGGTGCCGAAAAACCATGTGGGCACTGAGATGGTGTGAAGGCTTACCTTTAGGATGGGCTTTTTCAGCACTATGTCCGTCCTCTTAGTGACATTTTTGTGCGAGTTGAGGAGGTGGTTCATGAGCAGTGGTACGGTCTGAAAGCCTTCACCATCCAGGCGATACATTCCCTATGTGTGACATATCAACACACTGTTAAAAGTCTTCAAGTACCTTTAATTTGAAACAGTGGAGGAATCTCTTAAGGTTTTTTTGAAGGTTCCAGAAAGCAGTTTCAGAGGTTCCTCCACGGTTTCAACTTGAAGAACCTTGAAGTTCCTGTGTACCTAATAACACATACTTGAAACTTTACACAGGAAGTAACACACTCCAACACACAGACATCTCACACCACACATGCTTCACAACGTAGGCTTCTTTACTTAAACCTCAGATTACATCAAGTGAAGATCAAGACAACTGTGCAGCTTCAAGGCTTCTAAAATAGCAGCACAGTCTTAAAAATAAAGGTAGAAATATGGTCCTTATGGAACCCAAAGTGGTTCTTCTATGGAATCGCTCAAAAAACCCACCTAAGGCACCTAATATATTCAGATTTTTATTAATTATTCACTGGATCAATCTGAGACGATGGCTGATACGTCTCCGGCACACATACACAAACACACATACACGCACCTCAGTGTTCTGAATGAGGAAGTGGCGACACTGCCCACCCCAGTGCACAGACAGTACATACTCCTGCTTGCCCTGACTCTGCCTGACCAGAAAATCTCCATCATTCTTCAGCAGCTCCAGGACCTCCATGCGTGGGATGGCCCCATGGTACCAGCCCTGCTGACTCAGAGGCTTGTCCACCTCCGGCACTGGAGACAGGGCTGGGGGCACCTGTGGAACATCGTAAAACTCACTACTCTACAGACCAGGACACACACATGCCACGTTAGAACAGTCACAACACTTTCTGCAGCAGTTCTTTCAGCTTTCAGCACAGTCAGCAGCCAGCCTGTATGGATGTAGCGCAGTGGTTCCCAATCCTGCCTTCCAATTCAGTTTTCTCCAGACTTTCTCTTCGAGGATTACACACCAGTCTTAAAATAAGCCCCATCATTGGGAGAGAACAGACCTGGCCTCGCTCTCTCATCACTCTTCATGATGCTAGCACGTAGCATGTCCAGCTATCCAATAATGCTGCATTAGTAGATCGGGGGGATCCTTGCTAGTGGGTGGGATTTGGAAATTGGGCAGAAAATTGGGGAAAATGCCCCAAGAGTGATTCTCGCCAACAATGATCTGCGCTACAAGGCCTCTGAGAAACCCAGCCCTGATTGGCTGCATCTGGTGTGTATGAGCTGTGAAAACACCACAGTTGGGGGGGGGGGGGTATTTTAGTTATATGTGAACATGAGAAGGATTGTGGAACCACTGATTGCAATGCTGATGACAAAATGCCTAACAAAGACAGAACTCTCAACCTTGACCAAAGCAGGCTAAAAAAAAGGCTATGTGGACTGAGTCTTAGCTCAGCGTCTTGTTTTAGAAAGAGGAAGAAGCCTAAGCGGAGTCTCTCTCACCAAGTACTTGGGTTTGAACAAGCTGCTAAGGTGGCTGATGATGCCGTCTATGCCGAGCAGTCTGAAGTCTCTCTCTCGCTCCTGAGTGACAAGACAAGTGAAATGGTGTTGACAAAGTGTTGACATGGTGTGAAAAACGGCAGGCTAACGTCAGTGCTTAAAAAAGAAGCTCTAGAAGACATGCTGACCAACTCCTCAACCAACACCCCGTTACTGCACCCCTATCACCTCAACTCCCCGTTACTGCACCCCTATCACCTCTACTCCCCATTACTGCACCCCTATCACCTCTACTCCCCATTACTGCACCCCTATCACCTCTACTCCCCGTTACTGCACCCCTATCACCTCTACTCCCCTTTACTGCACCCCTATCTCCTCAACTCCCCGTTACTGCACCCTCATCTCCTCAACTGCCCGTTACTGCACCCTCATCTCCTCAACTGCCCGTTACTGCACCCCTATCACCTCAACCCCCTGTTACTGCACCCCTATCACCTCTACTCCCCGTTACTGCACCCTCATCTCCTCAACTCCCCATTACTGCACCCCTATCTCCTCAACCCCCCGTTACTACACCTCTATCACCTCTACTCCCCATTACTGCACCCCTATCTCCTCAACCCCCCGTTACTACACCTCTATCACCTCTACTCCCCATTACTGCACCCCTATCTCCTCAACCCCCCGTTACTACACCTCTATTACCTCAACCCCCCATTACTGGACCCCTATCACCTCTACTCCCCGTTACTGCACCCCTATTACCTCTACTCCCCGTTACTGCACCCTCATCTCTTCAACTCCCCGTTACTGCACCCCTATCACCTAAACTCCCCGTTACTGCACCCCTATCACCTAAACTCCCCGTTATTACACCCTCATCTCCTCAACTGCCCGTTACTGCACCCTCATCTCAACTCCCCGTTACTGCATCCCTATCACCTAAACTCCCTGTTACTGCACCCCCATCACCTCTACTCCCTGTTACTGCACCCTCATCTCCTCAACTCCCTGCTACTGCACCCCTATCTCCTCAACTCCCCGTTACTGCACCCCTATCTCCTCTACTCCCCGTTACTGCACCCCTATCACCTCTACTCCTCATTATTGCACCCCATCACCTCAACTCCCCGTTACTGCACCCCTATCTCCTCAACTCTCCATTACTCTACCTTATCTCTTCAATGCCCCTTTACTCCAACCCATTTTCACAACTCCCCATTACTGCACCTCCTTAGCATCCCATTACTTCATCCCCATCACTCCAACCCTAACTCCTTAGCCGATGCCCATTATGCCACCCCATTGCTCCATTCCCATCTCCTCACCCAACTCCCCATTAGCCCACCCCATAATACAAATTTCCTCCATCAAAATGTCATTTTCAGGCTTTTTTTGCACTCATATATATACACAACTGTACTGTTATTATTGACAATATTTCCTTATTATGTAAACTTGCAAAAATTCTAAATCCTCACAAAAGAACCACATTAAAACAAACTGCAGTGAAACGTTAGGATGAACTGAATCGTTTTACGGTCAGAGACACACGTCCCTGACTACTGGTTCTACCACAGAAACCCACACATTCTCCTGAAGCTAAACAGGTTCCACCACCATATCGTGCTCACTGTGTAAGCAATCATGCTCATCTGTGCACACATCCTGAAACGGAACCAAAGCTGAATATAAAAAATTCTCTTGACAGAGCTAAAGAGAACATGATATGGGTGATTTGCGTTTCCCCTCTATAATCATGAGCCCAAAGGCCTTCAGAGGCTTTACAATAGGGATCAGACTAAGAGAGTTCTCTTTGTTAAACAGATGTGGAGCTCCCTCTGTAATGAGTAATGGGACTGGAACACAGCAACACAGCACAATGGCAAAGCGGCAGCAGGAGCTCACGTCACTTTAACACTGCAAACAGAAACAACAGCTAAAGCAACTCTCTTATCCGTGAAGGATTCAGGGTTTGGGAATGGCAGCAACAATAAATCCACTGGTTGCCACAAATTTATGGGATGTGGGTTTTATTTTTAGGTTCACTGAACCTCCGAACCGAAACACTAGAAATAATGTGTAGTGAAAATGCGCACGGAAAGATAGATACATTTTTTGACATTTTTCAAGCCTGCATGTAGGACATCCTGGCTCTGGATCATCAATTAACGCCCTTAAGGTCTTGAAGCTTGACAGAGTATTATTTATGTATGGACTTCCTTCCATTTCTCCTTTCTCTGCCATTTTTTCCTCAATGTTCTTTCTGGTATATAGTGCTGTACAAAGGTTTCAGCAGTCTCGCCATTGTTTAAAAGGCCCACATTATTGAATAGCTAATTTTCATTTGAGTTAAAGCATTTAATAATGTGTGTATAGGAAAACTATAGGCATGTGTCAGAATGACACGATGAAAGGACCAATAGGAATGTTCCAAAATGACCTGAAATAACATTTCAACATGTCTGTATAGCATTAGAATAAACCTTAATAAACAAGGTCAGTGGTCAGTGAAAATGTCTACCTGTAATTAACTCTATATAACATTAGAATAAACCCATATAAACATAAAGTCAGTGGCCAGTGAGAGTGTCTACCTGTAATTAACTCTATATAACATTAGAATAAACCCCAATAAACATAAAGTCAGTGGCCAGTGAGAGTGTCTAACTCTATATAACATTAGAATAACCCAAATAAACAAAGTCAGTGGCCAGTGAGAGTGTCTACCCTTAAATAAGTATATTTATAACCTTATATAACATTAGAATAAAGCAAACAAACAAAGTCAGTGGTCAGTGAGAGTGCCTACCTGTAATTAACTATATAACATTAAAATAAACCCCAAAAAAACATAATATCAGTGGTCAGAATGTGCTGTTGGTCAGTAAAGTTGTTGTGATGTTGGAAAGAAGAGTTAGATGAACGCAGGTTTGGGTGCTGATGTTCTTTTTTAGATTAACTAGGTGTTGGATGGGAATTGGAAACACTGGCCTTCCTCCAGGCGAGTGCTGGGAACGGTTACGCTTATACACTCACAATTATAACAATCATAATGGATTGCTTGTTTATTTATTTATTTTATTTGATATCATGCTAATGCACAAAACAACACTCCCTGCCCAGATAGATACTTTACATCTCATTTTCTTAGATGAAGAATTTCTTTTGAAGTATTTGGAATGAAATCAGTCATGCTAACCCAAAAGCTTTTCATTCGGGGATACCAATTTGATGATGTTTTTTCAGAGCTTTCAAATTTCCTGTTAAGCCAAAGTTGAAACCTTGTGGCACAGATCTTAACTAGAACCATTCAGACCCGGCCATGAGCAATGTTTGTAGTTGAACCATGCATGACTCAACACAGTCTAAACACTGTCGTATGCGCTCAAAGTAACACAACGTGTTGTCCATAACTGGACCCAATGATGTGTACAAAGTATTGGTAAAGTGGTTTTTTAATACATCTGTTTTGAGAGTGGACGCATAAGCTTTAAATGAAAGGGATGAACAATACAGCATGCTAATGTCAGGCTGTTCCAGAATCCAGAGAGTGGGAGGCAGTGTTACCAACCTCTGAGTCAATACAGTTACATAAGGCTGGGCTTATGACAGAAATGGGAAAGATCTGCAGTCCTTACACATCATGGATTAGTTTACTGTTCCAACATGCCCATATGACTGTTGTGCTGAAGGCAGACTGAGGCAAACATTTGAGGATTAGTGACGAAACCTCTCTCTCGTCATAATGCTTGTAAATGCCTGGATTTAACAGCTCCTCGTTCTTATGCTAACTTCATCGTCAAAACACAGATCAGGGTGTACGGAACCGGTCAAATACTGTGTAAAGCAGTGGGTATGGTGGAAAACATATGAAATGATATGCAGGATAAAACATTATACCATATTTGGTAATAAAATATTTGAAAATACCATTTAGAAGTTATAGAAGTGCTGAAAACTGGATGATGGAGTACCATTCTAGCAGGTCACATTTTAGAAAGCCTCTAAAAGAGCATTTCTGTGTATCTTTACTCACACTAGAGTTGCTGGAAGTGATAGAGATTTGGTCTTCGTCCAGGCCCACCAATGGGGCCTCATGGCTGCCCAGGCTCTGAAGCTTATCAGCCAAAAGCCGCCGCTGGGCCTCCAGCCGGGCTCGCGCCACCATGGATATCACCACCTGCTGCCGGCTGTCCTCCAGAGCGTTACGCTTGCTGAACTGGTACACCCTGGGTCAGTGAAGAGATGGATCACAGATGGATCAGTGGACAATTCACCAGTTCACTTCACTTTAGTATACTGTATAATTATAATATATATTTAAAATGTATTTATTTATTTATTTTTTACCCAATATTCCTCCTCAATTTTAGATTAGCCAATTACCCAGCCCACTCGTTAGTACTTTCCCCATCACATGTAATCCTGTCCACACTGGGAGGGTGGTAAGGACCAACACATGCCTTCTCTGACACATGCACAACCAGCCACCACCTCTTTTTGAACAGGAAACCAAGCGCCGGGTACCCAGCTCTGACGAATCGGCTAGCAGACACCCTAAAGTGATGCAGGGGAAAAGGGCGAGCCATCTACTCACCTGCAGAGAGCAAGCTGGAGCTCCTTCATGCTCTGGCATCACTGGTTGAAGGCAGCATGACCATAAGCAATTATAAACTATACTCCTCTGGTCTTGATAGGCAAGTCTAAATAAATATGTGTTTTAGATTTTAGAAGAAACAATGAATGAGCAGGTGTCTCAATACTTTTGGCCTAAATTAATATAGTCTACTTCAAGCCTCCAAATGCTTGGTTATGATTACACCAGCATGTACTAGTTTGTCAGATTAATAAACTGCTTCTGAAACGCATTACATGTCCAAAAGTTTGTAGACACCAGCTCGTCTCTTCTTTTTAACCCCTTTGCTGTAGAAACAGCCTCTACTCTGCGAGGATTTGATTGTGGTCAGCCTCAAGAGCATTAATGAGGTCAAGTTCTAATGCTGAATGATTAGCTCTGGGTCACACCACCTTACACCATACACTTAATGATCTACAAGATCTGCTTCCCACACGTTCTTTACTGCTGTACACACACTTCTCAACACACAATTTCCCAACCCAGTCCCACAAGTTCTCAATGAGGTTTAAATCTGATGATAATTTTAGTAGATTTCATCCTCTGAACTTCCTCACTCATCAACTCACCCCATCACTGGATGAGCAGCAATGTGGGGGCTTGCATTGTTTTGGTGGTAGATTGAATCATTTTTTGTGGTTTTCTACCATAAAAAAAAGAAAAGATTCTTCAAACACATCCTACACCGATGCTAAACATCCGTGTGTGACAATCTGTACGATACTGTTGATTCTGTACCAGAATCCACACTTTCATGAGGGACCCAGGAGGGATAATAAATAGAAATTTCCACACGAAAGCTAATAAATAAATATGCTTAATCATCTAATGACTGCTCAGGAAAGGGAAGTACCACAAATAAAGCTGTCTATGTAAATGACAGGTCTTGATTACTCATTTACATAGTTCTCTACATTAACTGTCAGCTACTATTTATTAAAGTGCTTTGGAGAAGTATTCAACCTTCTTATACTCAAGTACATGACACTGCCTCATGTGCCGGGCTTTGTTAAATGTAAGCTAAAGTATTGTCAAATCAGGAGTAATCCCATTTTTAATAATAAAGCTCAGAGCAGCGGCAGTCTTAGAGCTGCTCCGTCTGTTCATGGGCCACCCATTAATTACACACTGTATTAACTCCCAATAAATCAGCAGTAACTTCTAACAGTGCTGGACAGGCATATAAACCATGACAGATTAGCCTCGCACTTAGTCCACCATTTACACAGCACATCTAATATTCATGATGGCGCTCTTCATGAAATTAAATATACTAAGAGATAATGCACAACCCTCTAAAGCAGTTTCGAGCCATTATAACTTTTAGACAATTCACTATTATTGTCTATTACACTGAGAGTAAAAGTCTTCTGAAGTCTTCCTGTTTCCAATATTTCCTATTAGTCCACTGGACTACTGCAGGCAAATTGGGAGAAAAATGGAAAATTATTAGAAACACAGGACATTTACTAGATGCACCAGACTGTTTTTATATATTTTAATTAGTCTCTTGGTTGTTCACCAGGCAAAATTGCCAAAAAATGTCAATGTCAAATAAGTTCATTATTAATTATTATAAAGAATAAATTATATTTCTAATTATGTACACTAACTGAAGTCACCCTCAATGTTCTTAAATACACATAAGGCAAAGACTTACTTTACAGTACTCTCTGCATCGTGGTTCTTTGATAAGTGCTTGGTCCCCGTGTAATTGCCGTTTGGGGCTATATTTCATGTGTTTTCTGATACTGGATGATCTACTGCTCTTGCAGTTTGACCATACACTGCTTGCAAAATCTCCACAGAGAACTACAAAACTGCCCCCGGGTGGAGGAGCTCACCTCTGGCCAGTGTTGGTTGAGCCCTCCTCGGCCTCAAGGTCCAGCTCCAGCTGGTTGACGGCGGCCTGCTGCGCTCCCAAAGTGCCTGCCAGATTGAGCAGCTCTTCCTCCACGGTGGTGAGTCTGTGGGAGTGAGAGAGGGCAGCGTGAGCAGTCCCACCACAACAGGAGGACAGATACACACACAGTGTGTGGGAGAAAGCATTTACAGTACTACTCGCTTTAAGAAGGCACTATATTAGCTTGACAGATAGACAGCAGGCCAGGAAGAACCAGCAAAAACAGCCACAAAGTATCATAAACAATATTCAGGCTGAGGAAACATTTAAAGGGCAGGTTACGTGCTGATGCATGTAGTGATTTGCCAATTTATGGCAATTATTATATAATGCTATACATTATAACAAGGTTCATTTAGAACCAATAGCAATAATTAATGACTTCACTAAACTAATTGTCAGTAAAATTAATTAAAAGCACCCTCTTTAAGTCTTTACATCTCAGAAACACCTATCTATTGGGCAAAATGCCACTGCTTTCCAAAGTGGAAAGGAAGCAAATCTGAGATGGTCAGTGGTAGGGTCAGGACTGACCTTACTATTACTGGTGCATGCAGTGCTCATGTGTATGCTAAAGTGTGCAGTGCACCTTAATGTACAATTATGTGCATATAAGTCCTATCCTGGTTTCCACTGTTGCCACTATCCTGAGTACAGTAAATAAGGGAGGCGTCACGCACCTGTGCTGGATCCCTTCCAGAGTAAGCTCATTGAGCTCCAGCTCCTCAGGCTTCAGACGCTCAGTATCTTCCAACAAACTGCTGTCAAACTCCACGCAGGGCGGCACCTCCGCTCTTGACCTGAACACAATCATAAGAGTTGAAGTTGAGTTAAGGACTGTGTTGTTAGCTTTCATAAATGACTTCATTACATTAATTTCATAACTTCAATTCAGATATTTCACAATATGAGAGCTGGGATTAAGTTTAAAAAACAGAAATCTAGTTAATATGATGAGTGAGACAGCTATAAAGTGATCTGAAATAAGCTGGCAATGTGGTTTAAATGAAAAAGACATCTTAAAGTAAAACAATGTCATTTTAGCGTAAAGTTTCCTCTTTTTAGATTTCCGTGGGGGGTGAACCATGATAAATCAGCTAATATTGAGTTTTCATCTGAAATGATTGTAAAATCTGTTTATTTCTATGGGTTGCATAACAATTCTAAAAGTTCCTAAAGACTGCTCGTCTTTAACTTACATTACACCAAATTAAATTAAGGGGCAATCACCGGGGTCCAAGCACGCCACACCAGCAGAGCACCTAGGATTTGTAGTGCTTTTGACTTTTCTTTTTTCTAAAAAGACATTTGTTTTGGACTTGAATTAGCATATTAGACAAAGGAAATAAACTTCAATGTATCTAAGAATGCACTTGAATGCACCTGCAATTGAGGTGTACACCTGAAATGAGTTTTAGTCTGAAACCGATGTAAAACACATTCATATGTATGGACTGATAGGACCATTATCTTGAAATGACGAGTGGCAATTATCGGGGTCCAAGCACTTTTTGGCATCATTATGGACAGTAGAGCATAAATGATGGGCTGTGCTTTCGACTGCCTATACTTAAAGTAGATGTAGAGTCTCAAAGGCAGATTCAAAAGGACTAAAATGACTGAATTAAGATAAATAAATAATTCACAATTTCTCGCTCAGAAGTCTCAGAATGCACCAGAATGCACCTAAAATTACTTTGTTACTTTCAAGTATACCACCAGCTTTTGTCTGTGCCTGACATAACCTTCATATTATATGGTTAAAATTACAAAATAATGTACTGTCTAATTCAAACTAGTTGACCAAATCATAATATAGAGCTTTAATCTGGAACTGATGTAAAACACATCGACTTGTATGGACTGATGTGATTGTTTTCTTCAAATTACAATTAAAGCGGCAATTATCGGGGCCCAAGCACTTATCTCTCACAAGTCTCAGAACGTGTATCAGTACTGACTGATCCCGTCAACCTATGATTGTAAAATTGTTTCATTTATTTTAAACTAGCTGGATCATATTCCATCATAATTGATTCATCTGCAAGATTTCTATCAATACTGAAACATACTGGGCAATTTATTTGGCCAAATAATACAAAAATTAAGGCACTGACCATCAAATAATCCATGACACAATGCTCCCAGTGTGTCCAGACCTGTAAAATATATCTAGCCAGAGGACCTCATGAAGCACAAACAACATTCTACCTGTTTTGCTGAATGAAGCTTTCATACTCTCGTTGTGGCTCGATGGCCTTCAAGGCACTGGTCATCTCATTGTGAACACACACCACCTCCTCTTGGAGCACACTAGACAGGTCAAAATACTCCTGCAGGATCTCCTTCCTGAGGGAGGGAAGGAGGGGGGGGGCATTCAAGTCATACACTCAGACACGTGCTGTTTTGAAGAACTTGTAGGTGATGTAAGCGAGATTGAGGTCACGCTATGAAAATAGGCAGAAGTTATCACTTCAAATTAACAACCGACTATATGATGAAAGTACTTCCTCGCTCTTCAGCAGCTCATGCTTCTCTAAAGTAACACTGTGACACTTAGGTGACTCGTAAAATTGTGAATACTGCTTGAGTCATGCAGCCATAAGTCACACCAATTTAAAAAACCCAACCAGCCTTTCACCAACCTCAAGCCCGACCATACCGCTGTCGTTTAGGAAACGTCGGGCAAGACACACACTAACACACTCGCTGAGCATGCAGAGTCCACATCGCTGCGGGAACCAAGCAACCCAAAAACAGGAAGTGTTCTACTCACAGCACGAGCACCATCTCCTCCTGCAGCGTCTGCAGAGCTCCCAGCAGCGCCGGCTGGCTCTGGCCGTAGTGCTGCTGGTGGTGCACCTGAGCCGCCTTCACTGACAGCACATACTCGTTGTGGTGCTCGTGGAGCTTCAGCGTGGCTTTGATGTAGCGCTCTTTGGCTTTTTCACGGTCCTTATCTGCAGGCACACATGCACACATTTACAGAATGGAACAAATGCAGTGTCAGCTTTATAATAAGAAATAAGAAGAAGAAGGAGAAGAAGGAGAAGGAATGTAAGGATGAGAATTCTGGGCTGAGCATATCTGATACTTTTCATGTACACTGATGCAGATACTGATAAACATTAGCAAAATAAAGAAACTGTCTATCTGTATCAACCTACCTATCCATCTCTCCACAACTGTCTGCCTATCTGTCTATAATTCTACAACTATCATCTGTCTGTCCATCTATCTATAAATCTATCCATCTGTCCATCTATCTATACCTCTACAAATATCTGTCTATCCATTCATATATCTATCTATCTATCTATCTATCTATCTATCTATAAATTGATCTATCTATCTATCTATCTATCGGTCTGTCTATCCATCTATAAATATATATATCTACCTATAAATCTATATCTATCTATCTATCTATCTATAACTCAACGATTATGTGTATTTCAAAAATAATCTCATGGTGAAATGTATGATTTCTGTTATGTGTGTTAAATAATATATAATAGTATTATTATTATATTATTATTTTATTGTGTTATATCTGAGAGGCTTGGCTGGGGAAGTTCAGAAAGAAAAGAATGAGCAATTTAATGCCTTATTACTGCTTTTATTATCAGCAAGCCTGTTCTAACACGGTCATTTCCAGCTGTAATGAGCAGATTAACATGAAAAGACACAAATTAGACCGAACCCACACGCCGTACCAGACCCTCAAGTTATGGTTGTGAACCTCATTTAAACCTAAGCTTGCAGGCTGAGAGTGAGTCATTATGTGTCAAGCACTGCGAGCCAAGGGCCTTCTTACTCATACCGCTGTTACATTGTTTACCCCCAACAAAGGCAGTTCCTCTGATTGTGAGTGAAAGCCCGGAGAGGTCGGCACTATTTCCAGAGCGTCTGGCAGGTGGGGTGAAAGCGAAGGAGGCCGGGGCAGTTTAGAGAACTGAGAGCCCGGCCAGGCATCCTACCTTTACTGGCCTCCTGGTATTTCCTCTTGGCCAGGGCTGCATCCCTCACCAGCTGCCTGTAACTGGACTTCAGGCGGTCAAGCTCGGTTTGGGTCACCTAACCTTCCACAACAGGGCGAGAGGAGAGGACCAATCAGATGGGAGCACAGCAATGCTGGCCTGCAGCCGAAAGGGTACAAACAAAGCAGTGAGCAAAGGGCAGTGTGTCACATGTGACTGGAGCAAACGAGGAAAACTGAGAAAGACAACAAATCACACAAATGAAACCTGTTCTACTGACCAACTGGTCACTTTACCTTTTCTCAAAGTTCAGCCAGTGCAGTAATGCTAATGGAAAGCACCAGTTTAGCACTCACCTGTTCAGGAACCTCGCTTTCCAACACCGTATGACTCCTTGTTATGCTAAACACACACAGGCAAACACACTTCCAGTAATTTCCTGTAAGTATCTTTTAGAATGACCACAGCATAACCTCAAAAGTACTGCATATACACCAATCAGCCATAACATTAGTACCACTGAAATGTGATGTGAAAAACGCTGATCTTCATCAGAGTTTCTTTGATCTTCATCATCTTCATTGATCAAACATCAGGCAGGCCTTGTGAGGTGTTGCCGGTATGCAGTGGACAGGGACTGAAATAAACAAAATGCTACAAGGAAGGACAGGCATTGAACTGGGGCTCACTGGGGCTCACTGGTGCTCATGGAGGTCCCACCTCACAACCCACAGGACTGAAAAGGATCTGCTGCTGACGTCACAATGATACCAGATACCACAGGGCACCTTCTGATGCATCAGGGCTGCTTTTGCAGAACTACAAGAAAGGCCTAGAGTTTCAACCACCTTGATCATCACCTTAGATCAGCTCAGATCAGAAACCAGTTGCCAGCAAAAGCTGCTCTTGAGCTGGATCTTTCAGCAGGGGTGACGCAGCATGGCTTACTGTACATGGACAAAAGTGTGCAAATTAGAAGTAGCCTATTTGTAGCCATGCCACATTTGGCGAGTGAACCTGACTTTAGCTTTACACCGAATGCTATGAGGCTAATGCTAATGAAAACCCTGCAGAAAACAAAAACAAAAAATTCCATGGTGGTCTGAGATGGTATGAGCTAGTTTATGCTGGTCTGGAGCTGGTGTAGGGTACCCAGCATGATCACATGGTTTGTGGCAAATGTGTGATGACTTGCTGCTGAACTGGTGGCATTAAGCTATATTAGCCAGCGCAAAGCCAATGAAAACTTAGCTGACTGACCATATTTAGACCAACCAACCACACCATCAGACCTATTTTTGAGATGGGTGAGAACCTTCTAGATCCTTTTGGGCTATAACCCATGGCTATCTGGACTGAGTTGCATCCTGTAGACAGTGCTTAGAAACTCACAAAAGGCCATGCTTCCTGGAACTGTTTTTGATGTGCATGAAAAACACATCACCACCACCACAATGACCACACTGTGTCTCACATGAGTGAGAAGAGCTGTTTTCCCAAATGTGAGCTGAAAGCTTTCAAATCAGACATGCTTGAAACAGCGATGCGAGATCTAATTATCCTGCACAACACAACAGGATCTCAAATAAAACCCATTTGAATGGCACTTATTCTACACACATTGTGCTGAATTCAGTAACAGACAGGTTCTAGTCCGCATTTATGACAGTTTCCGCCACTCAACATCTCAACATTGGCTACATAACCTCATTAAACCCAGAGGTCTTTAAATACAATTTAATGACTGTCCATAAGCGCCGCCGGCAAAAGCTCAACCTTCAAAAGCAACGGCTATTTAAAATATTTTCACACTGTGGTTCTATATACAGTTTCCTGACCATACTAGCTTATCATACATACAGAAATAACCCTCAAACCACGTATCAAACTGCAGAACTCCAATGCTGTCTTTGGTTGTTTTGGATGTGCTGCCATGGAAAATGTCAACAACAGCGTTTCGACAAAGTTTCGTACTTGGCAGTCGTTTCTATTTCTATTTCTAAGTACATACATGCATATACTTAATAACAGTACTTAATGGAAAAGCGTGTACTAGAAAAGTAAGACCATTTATAGAAAATTTGTTTGGCTAAACTTGATAAATGTGATGGACAAATGATGCTAATTAGCAATTAGTAATTCATTTATTGCCATTAAAATTTGTATTTTAATGTTGTTGACTATCTACCGGTACATTAGGACACTGAGGTGTGTGTAAACCTCGAATAAATGCTGGATTTTCCCTAAAGCTCCTGCCCAAATTAGGACAATACCACATAAAACATACTCATAACTTATTTGTTGTTCTTCCAGAAGGAAGCCAGAGGCACGAATATGGAGTAGAAGGAGTAGAAGTATAAAAGAAACTACTGCAAGACGACCGTTTACGACTGCCAAAGTACCTGCCAAAGATTTACATCCAGGACCTGTCAAACTCTGCCCCGAATAACAGGAACGAGCAGTCAACAAACACACCTCTTCCTTATCCAATCCTACAGCTTCTACAGGTGGGACCGAGAGAGCAGGGAGATCTGTCACAACATGACCAGAACTTTATTAATATCTCCTCCAATGAGCTTCATGAAATTATGTGCTAGTTATAATCTTGTAAATATGAAAGAAACTTTCCAGAAATGTAGATTATCATCATATGCTTGCAGGACAGCTGCAACTCAGCAGGGAACCCTCAGGGCCTTCAGACAAAGCCTAACGAATCCCGGAAACTAAAGATATATCGCTGTAAGTTCAGATTCATTCAGATTTAATTCAATTTAATTAAATAAAATGTAATTTCATTATTTTTTTAATCATGTTTAAACTGTGCTGTTCTGTGGAATACTCTTATTTCATGGAAAGTTTTGGGTTGGAAGTAAAAGGGTTCAGTTCTTGTGAGGCCCAACAATAAAAAACTGTAAAACATCTGTTAGTATTTGTTAGAGACTGCAACTAAAATGTGAAATATTTGTTAAAAGCTTGTAAAATACATTCCATAAATCAGCATTTCATCCAGAACAGCCAGCAAATTGTTTTAGGCCCCACTGAGCTAACATCACATTCACTCAAAAATTCATAACACTGACAGATGTTCCTTACACCGTATCAGAATTTCAAAATGGACTCAAATGGACCAATAGAAATGCTCCAAACTGATAGTGGAATAAACTCTTTTTACATTGACTTCCATTGAAAGTTCAGAAGGTTTTTTCCTTCTCCTGTAAAGCTGCTGTTTTGGAGTTACAAGGTTTCTACATGACCATCCTCAGTACAATTCAGGTTGGCTTTATCTGCACAACTTTCAATAGAAATGTTCCCAAAGCACACAAACATTAAAGATGAACATATCTTTTGAAAATATATTATAATAAATATATGATAAAATTAATGTTGTAAATAAATAACTATTATCAATAATAGTTGTAATAATCATACCATAAAATGATAAAATAATTAAACATTAAAATAATAGTAAGAAGGGTTATATTGGTTATTATGTGTATGCAACAGGTGCAAGAAGTATTTCTATTCTTATTTACCATCGGTTTAAAAAGGGTGGGTGGGGTTTAGTGTGTTGTGGGTGGAGTGCATGCTGATGTTTCTCCCGAAATAATAAAAACAATAATTAACTAAGCCATCACTCATTTTTTTGACCTATTTACAGCCTGAACTGAAGGCCTATAGATCAATTAGCCAAAGCTGCACCACTGCGACTACGCCTTTGCTATGAAATGCTTCATCCTGTCTGTACCTACAAATCCTCCAGTGTCATAGTGGGTCTGTTTACACCTGCCATTAGCATCCGGTTTTTAATCCAGATAGTATCTGGATCCACTTTGACCCAGATTCTGTTTCCACTGGTCATTAAAACGCGTCCCCAGTGGGACCAGATGAGATCCAATTTCACTTTCTTACATAAATGAGTAAATTTGACATACACCTACAGCTACTCCTGAAAATGCTGATGCATTTAAAGGTAAAAAAAACTCTTTTATTAAGTTGGTGATGATCTGGAACATCTGAGGAACTCATATCGGAGTCCTGCTCTTACATAGTTCTAAAGATTTCAAGACATTCAAGCTCCAAAACACCTGGAATGGCACTGTGATTGAAGCTGCAGATGAAGATGGGTCTGCAAGCTCTTCTTCATGTTTGTACACACAGAGCTTACACCTGCCTACACTACCTCCACCCACTCTGACTGTGGGGAGGCGGGCAGATCAATCCTCTGCCACACAGCTGTTGGCCATTCTTCTGCATAATTTCAACAGTTCACTCCACAGCAGCGGCCAACTTTCTCTGACAGTGCACTTTAGTGGGGAAGAGAAGCTGCCAGAGACGGGCAGAGCTGTGAACCGCACACTCAATCAAAATCTGCGCCAATTGTCTTTTTTGAAATTATTATTCATGAACAGGCCTGTATGGAGAACTACACTAGAAGTCACACTAGTGCAGGAGAATACCCTTCTAAAAAGGCCTCATCAGTCTAGGTTGGATCCACTGTTCGGTGGCTGGACAGCATATTATTAATAGGAAAACTGAAACTCCACTACTGGAATTACAGCTTACAGTAGCATCCAAACGTCTGAGGAGACCCCTGGCCCAATGTTTCTGTGAGTAGAAGATGAGCAGAGAATGAAATTAGCCGTCCAGTCCTAAACTTGACCTCCACAGCTACTGTTTAGTATTTCATGAAAAGAACACCTCTCCAACTGTTAAGCACAGGGTGGACCGATCCTGCTTTGGGCTTGTGATGCAGCCAGTGACAATGATGGGGAATTTCACTGGTAGAGGGAAGGAAAGATTTAATTAAATACCAGCAAATTCTGGAAGCAAACATCAAACCATCTGTAAAAAGCTGAAGATAAAGAGGATGAGCTTCTACAGCAGGATAATGATCCTAAACACACCTCAAAATCCTTAAAATTTGTCAGCAAAATATCACTGAAAATCTTGGATAGGCCTCAAATAAACAGTGGAGCAAGATGGACCAAAAATATAGTCCCATAAATTCCCTACCATTGCTTTCCTACTTTATCACAGCACGAGGCTCTTCGATTTTGCAATCTTTGCTGTCTTTAGCTCACTAATATATAAGTACAGTAAAAATAGATCATCATGGGGAACTGGAGCTTTCAGTGCACACTTGTGTTTCTGTCACTGTAGAAAGTATATAAATTTAAAATAAATAAATTAAAAAAAAAAAAAGCAGTGTGCTGCCTTTATTGTTGGATGCCCTGCGAATGAAATGTGGATCAATACACACACATTTCTAATCGTTGGAAGCAATGTGTGACAAATATTTATGTTTTAGGAGGGACGAAAGGCTATGAACTGATGTCAGCATCAATACATTAGCATTAATAAATCAAATTATTAACATCATTCAATTTGAATTAAATGGTAAAAATTAAGCTTTTCTTCTTTAAGATCAAAGCAAAACGTAGCTAAGTAACGAAATTGCCCCTGAAAGCTGTCAAACTGCCAAACTGTGATTTTCACACACCTTTAGGCTTGAGGTGAACCAGCTTTCAAACGAACAGTCTGATAAAGTCTAACAGACTAATTAATCTCTGCAGTTGCACTAAACTGTGGTTTGCAGCCCTAAAAAAAAAAATCATGTCCAGCTCAGGCCAGCGCAAAAATCTCCAGGCATGCTGGGCTGCTCACTTGCACAACGCCCAATAGCCCCATTCATCACACCACGGACATACTGTAACGTGACAGAAGTCCAGCGCTAGAGTTTCACTTCCATTTCTGTTTTTTAATCACTTTCATTATAGACATGCGTTTCTCTCCAGTTCCCCCCTGACGTGAAACGACTGGTCTGTTACCAGCACAGGACGAGCTGCACCCAGCAGTCAGCATTTCCGTAACGCCACCCTGCTCGCATCATTAATGCATGCTGTTTAGCTTCTTCCTGTCTGCAGACGTGATGAGCCAATCAATACTGTCGTATAAATACTCCTGACCCTGATGTCCCCTTCTGAATTGACCCTAGCATTAAACATACTGGTGCTTTTTCTTTGATCAGTAATTTTGACAGATTAGTTTTAATGACATTGTGAATTTGATGCACAAACAAGATCGTAGCAAATACATGTATATAGCTGCTGCGGCTAATCGTTAAATACCTGTAATTACAGGAGGAGCACAGGTCTACAGTAATATGTCAGTGAATGGGAACAAACAAGCTACGCAGAGTTAAGCTAAAGGCCAAAATCACTGAAGATCTGAACTTTCCTTCATTATTTAATGAAAGAGTTTGATTAGTATGTAAAAATTGCTAAAGCTGAAACATGTACCCTTCACTCCTCCGTCTATACAGTCTGGATATGGAAACTAAAGACCTGCTGGGATTGGATTTATTTATCAGGGGGACGTCTGTTAAAAACAAACAAAAATAAACCTTGTCTCCGCAGCTGCAAAGAGACATTGGCTCTAATCAAGTTTGAGACGAAGCAAAGTTCCAACAGCAATAAGACTGCATTTTCCTTTGAACTTTTAGCAAGTTTTAGTTTCAGCATTTTTTCATTTTGCAATTTAGAACATTTTCGTTTCTGCATTTTTTTTAAGATTCAGAGGGTTTTTGTTTCTGCATTTTTTCATTTTGCAATTCAGAAGATTTTTATTAAGGTAAATTCTCAGTTCATGATTTGGGAAGTTTTGGTTTTGGTAAATTTAGTTTTTGCAATTAGGAAAGATTCTGTTTCAGCTCAGTAAGCTTTTGTTACACAATAAGGAAAGTTTTAATTTTCTGATTCGTAAAGTGTTTAATATTTATTAAGGGTCTTGGAAACATGCCCTTGAGACAAAAACATGCCCTTGCTGCCCAACAGCAGCCAAAAACCTGGATGTGGATCCAAACAGAACTAAAATGAGCTAAGCAGCACTGAGATCTTAGAAAAACAGTAGATCATTCGGCCTGTAAATTTCTCAAAGGATGAAAAAAAACACAGGCACTGTCGACTCGGGTGGGGTCGACCAAATCACAGAGGAAATAAAAACATGCATTTGCATACATTCACCTATTCAGCCTAGGGCAGTTTAGCCCCACTTACTCACACTAAGGTGCTTTTCAAATGAGGAACAATGCAAGGTAGCCAATCAGAACAGAGTCCATTTACATACATTATTTTTAAAGGCACAGAAACAAAAACCTGTTTAATTCTGAAGAATGAAAACTGAAAAATGATTTGGTAAAATGAACTGATACATAAAACCATGCAAACATTGAGTGGATATCTGTAGGATAAAACCAAGCTAAACTCGGATTTCAATGGAGTACATGTCTGCAAATTCAGAGATCTCTAGTCTGCAGGGCTTCAAGAAATATTAGCTGCATTTTTCCTCCTTTTCTGACACAGACATTAATCAGGGGCTGAATCTCAATCACAGTTCATAAACTGGAATAAGAGGAGGTGCATAAGATGAACCACTAATGATTACTGCCTTATTAAAAGTCAATTTCCTTATTTTCTGATCACTTGCCAACTTTGGCAGCTACAAACCCAGCCAAGCACTTTGTCAAAGCTATCGATCTCTGCACTCACACCATCCTGGGGAATTCTGACCACTCTTCCTTAGGAAGTCCATTCTTCTTTAACTTAATTGCATTGATGGGTTTTCAAGCATGACAACAAAAGCCTTGACTCTCCAGATTGGCTGCTGTAGGTCTTCTTATCTTCCTGAATGATCCGGATTGAGATGGTTTTGGGCTGATGCTTCACTGCACTTTAAATTCAATAATTTCACAATAAGCTTCCAATAATCAATGAATATCTACGATTGGGAATTAGAACTCTATTAACACTCACCCAAAGGCCTGTCAGACACGTCTCAGGGGTTATCACCACAGACAGACTGGTCTAGGCTTAGCAATGTTCCTGCATAACAGGTTTATTGCTACTGTAAGTCTCTTCACTTATAAGGCTCGGACGTCTAATGTGGTCTCATTATGGCCTGGGGGTTATGAGTTTGAATCCCAAGCCAGCCTGCTTTGCCATCAGCAACTAGCGTCTGAGAGAGCAAAATTGGCTGTGCTCTCTCCGGATGAGTAGTTATTGCTTTTAAGCAACATTGGCTACAACA
The DNA here is from genome assembly GCF_030463535.1 of Salminus brasiliensis. NCBI lineage: Eukaryota > Metazoa > Chordata > Actinopteri > Characiformes > Bryconidae > Salminus > Salminus brasiliensis. The sequence continues at coordinate 33,604,649 of NC_132894.1, forward strand.
GATGTCTTTAAGCTGTTTGCTGGGATGGATGAGTGAATTGGCGGAAGCAAATTTGGAGAACAAATTTAATAAAATTTATTAAAAAAAATAATGACAGCCCCCAAGGCTTTAAGGACTGACTAACGCTTAGTAGAACTCCTGCTGAGAAACAGCAAGCAGGGTCATCCACCACTGACCTTGTCAGAAGCGATACGACACAGAAAAATGTCCAATACTGCCTCTGCTTTCTAGGTTTCTGTTCATTTTCTTCTTTCTTTTATAAACAAATACTGTCAAATTCCTATTTCTCAATGTCACACGACAAGACATCAGTCATTCTTGCTCAATCAGGAAGGCACCCAAGTATCCCAGACTGGGAAAACCCATGCATTGCACAAGCTTGTTGTTTCCTCGGCACAAACAAACCCATCATATGAATAAAATGAAAGTACAGTTTCAGGAGCTGTTAAATACCACCAAGACCAAAACACACTTCAGGCATCTGTTCCCCACCCTAACTCCCGGTACTCCTGTACCTGCTATTCAGTCTTTGAGCTCAGGTGCATCAGGATCAGTGGCATAACAAAGACATGTCCCTGAGGACTGGGATGGGAAATGCTTACCGAAACCATGTGCAAATGAAAAACAAGTGTGTGTGGGTGTGTGTGTGTGTGTGTGTGTGTGGCACTGACCCTGCACAGTTCCTGGTTGAGTTGAGTCCACTGCTCCCCGTACGTCTTCTTCAGCTGCTGCTTGTCTCGGATGAGGAGGGTGAGTTTGCTGAGGGGACCCACCATCAGATCCTCAGAGTGCTTCCGGAAAATGCGGCTCAGGTTTTCCGTCTCATTTACCATGACGTTCCATGACTGTAGGGAAAAATTGAGGGGAGATTGGGGTAAATACATAAACAAACAAACAGAGCCACTCATAACTGGGGACAGACTAATATAATATAGGTTCTACAGCTTAATTAATCCCGCTGGATTCGGAAATTCCATTTACACTTAAGGCATTTAGTAGATTTAGTGTTATCCAGAGCAATGTACAGAAGAGCTTTACTGTTTACTTCGAAAATATCCTTAGCTGGTTCGTATCAGCTAGGATCCAAAAGATGCCTCAAGCTAGATGCCACCAAATCCAAAAGTCAGTGTGGAGACCACAATACTCTACATGAACTAACTTTTCCCTCAATGTTAAACAGATCAAGTAAGCCATCAGAACAACCGTGAGCCCTAACATCGCCAGGATTAGTGCTGATTTAGGTACTCTTGGAAGAGAGAGAAAACAGAGCTTAACCGATGAGGACAGGAACCAATATTTAAAAAAAATTAGTCCACTACATAGGGAATGAGCAGCCATTTCAGACGGAACAGGTTATGTGCTGGCTACAAATGTCCTTTACTTTACAGTAGCGTTGTAACTCCAGTAAAGTTGTGAAAATTTGAACTTAAAGTTTCAAGTTTTTCTTGCCGTTAATTACAGACTTCTAAAAAAGTTGATTATTTGACTTAACTTTTAAACTTCCTTCAACCTTAGGGAAAGGAAGTTCGTTCCACCACTCAGGTGCCAGGACAGAAAAAAGCCTAAATGCTGATCTTACATGCATCTTTAAAGATGGTAGGTCAAGCCGAGCCATACTTGAAGCTTGAAGAGCTCTTGGTACACTTTGGATTTTTGACAATGGGCATAAAGGAATTCGGTCACTTTATCAACACTAAGATTAAATAAGCAGCCGAATATGTTAAATATGACCTGATTCAGCTCATTCTGCAAGGAGTAGCAGTGTAGCGACTAACAGTAACATGAACAAATACAGCCTAACACTGGCCCCAGATTCATTAACTATGTTACAAAACAGTAAAAATACATTTAAATATTGTCCCTAACCAAGCCATATAAATGGGGTATGAAATGTAACAATAACTTCTAACAACAGTTGTCAGCGAAACTAAAAGGTCAGATACCACAAGCAGTTTCAGACCTAGATGCAACCTCTAAGCTGATGTTTGCTTTGAGTTTATTTATTTTAAATCATGACAATGCAGCAGAAATCTCTACTGTACCGTTTTCCTCACTGATGTAGCCGGTTTGCATACTAACACTGTTCTGTACTGGTCTGATTACAGGTATCTGATCATTACTGCTGTCTTTTTAATCTACTTCTCTTACAGTCTGTTCACATGTCTAAAGCCCTTTTTTAATGTCCCTGCTGTCTGCTCACTGCTGATGCGAGTCCATTAGTTAGCAATAGTTGGGTGCTGCTGCCTGCCTACCCTCTGGATCAGCCTTGTCCCACTGTAAATCCCCCTACAATTTTGCTGTGTTTGTTGCTTTAGTTTTTCCTTCCTTTCTATTTTCTCTCTCTCTTTCTCATGTTTCAAGATGCCCTGTTCCAACTGTTCTGTCCCGGTACTGCCAGATCTGGGTCTCCACTACCCTGATGCCCTGATTCTGTCCTGCTGTGGATTTATATATTAATTCATTCTCGCCTCACTGCATAGCTGTGCATATGACTGTTCACCTGCATGGCCTTTCACCATTCACTTTTTTATCATCTATGGGTTGATGTCACACATGCCTACAAATGCACAACATATTTGTTGTGCTATCTGGTGTCAACCAGAGTAAGATGGGTTCCCCCTTTTGAATCTTGGTCTCAAGTTTCTTCCCCTTGATCTTAGCGTTATCTTAATTAGTTTTGCTTGTAGTTTCTTGCACGGTGTGACACTTTGTTATCTATACAAACAGAGAAGTACTTTACATTGCATAACTAATTTTTTTTATAGAAAATCTATAAACAGCTCTTGGATGTCCAACCAAATCTATTGGTCAAGCCAAGGTTTTTTTAAATTACAGGAAATTACAGGGAATTGGGAACCACTCAGGACAAGCTAACTCTGACCGTAATTACTTGGTAAGTCATACTTTTCAAAAAGTACAGAAAAAAAAAGTTACAGGGCTATTCCACCTAAAATTAATGTTTTGCATCTCACAATGTCAGCCATCCCTCCAAAAGATGCAATGAGAAAACCAGTCGATGTGTTTAAGGGAATAGAGTGACAGCTTCTGGCAGACACGTTAAGAAAGATGGCGTTGCTAATAGCACAATTTTCCACCCCAAGGACAGAGCAAAAGCCATGGGAAAGCCTTCCTGTCCCATTCTGCATCCCAAAGCTCTGATGAAATCATCTGAAACAGCATTTACTGGCAGAAGAGAGCATGGGAATCTGAGCCATCACCAAAAAGAGTGATGATTCAAATAATCAGCAATACCATTACAACCTCAGCTTTGAGCAGGCTCTGGAAATGAACCAAACCGATGTGCTTCTTGATTCAGCATCCTTTCAACAATCTCTCAGAGACAGCAAAATACAATCAGCCCATGATCATTCTATGATCATCCTAATATAATTGGTCTCTGGGAACGACAGCGCTGACTAAGGTTCACCCTTAGCTTAAAACTGAGTAATGAAGTGCAGCAGAGCTTAGTACCTTAT